>NW_028318776.1:317500-620000 GCF_062004578.1 Staurois parvus
CAACTCCTGACAGGTTTTCAGAAACTGCTCTCGTCTCTCTCGCTAAACCCGACGGTCCCGCCATTAGTAAGGTCACCATCTCCATTAGTTGGGACACCTGAGTCTTAAGGAGTTCAACTTCAGGGGTGTCACCTCCCACATTGACTACCCGGACCCCTACAACAGAGTCTGACTGTCTCTCTTTGTCATCCAACATGGCTTCCTCCTCTCTCACAGTCCGGATCAAGTCTGGATAGTTCAGGAGGCCACCATTTCGCCGAGTTCGTAATAGAATAGCAATGGGGTCTAGGGGCCTGGCTCCCCGTAGGACTTGTTGCGCCCGAACCTCATCTACTCTTTCAGGGCCTATTCCCCTTTTTAGCAGAATTTGGTATATTATCTTGTCTAGACGTTCCATGTAACTGGAGAGTTTCTCCCCTTCATTTTGGTAGGTATGCTCTAGCTGATAGATGAGGTCTGAAGCCTTTTCAGTACGCCCAAATACATCTTGTAAAATATCTAGATAGTCCTGAGCAGTGCAATCCTGTTTGCTAACTTTTAGGTTGCGAATGGCCTCCAATGCAGGGCCCCTTAGGCTCTCCGTAATCCTCTGTTTCTTGTGGGCCTCAGGAATGTCCCATTCACTTAGTGCTTGCATGGCTTGGTCTAGCCACTCTTCAAAGCCATCCTCCCCGGTAGGTATTGGTTGCCTACCTGAGAAGAATCGGAGCTTCCGATACATCCCTGTGTATGGAGAGGGGTCTTTGTGGCATTTTAACATGAAGTCCCCCAATGCAGTGAGGAATTGGTGGCTAGAGGTGTCTGGGACAGGGGTTCTTCCCTCTCAGGTTTTGCACAACTAGGCCCTGGGGTGTTCAACTGAAGTAACTGGAGCCTTGTCCCATCCTCTATTTGGATATTGGCTCCTTGGAAACTGTCAGGGATCCCCTTCTTCCACTCTAGCAGGGCATATGCCAGGGTGGTGTCTGAGGCGGGTATCACATCTATCACACACGTTTTCTTCCCCTCTGTGGGTAGTGCATTCACTATCTTGTTAATCTGTTCTTCGGTCGCCTTTTCTCTGGGGAACTCGATCACTACACTCCGTTCTGGGCAAGCATTTTCCATGCTGCACCACTTGGTCGCGGCTGCGACGTCCATCTTAGGAGTTGGTATAGGGCACTGCTTGAGTGATTGTTGGGTAATTGAGCAGGAAGAATCCCGGACGAGCTCCCACGTGTAGCACTGCCCCTTGGGACAAGCTGTAATATATTATGGGTCCTGCGCTCAATAGATCCAACCCTAAGCAAACCCAATCCCTCTGGCACAACTGGTAATGAATAGCAAATACCCCACCAAGAAATTTGCTGACACAGGGTTAAATGAAACAAGAACAATTTTATGGAGAATAAAATGTAGTGTAGAGGGGTGGGGTTCCCCTTTCAACTTCAAAACTTACTTTTCTTCTTTTATGCAATGCAGTAAATTTGGTCTGCCACTAGAGGGCTTCACAGCCAAGAGTCTCCGGATGGCAGAGTAGCACTTTAAGCAGAATACAACTGATATCAAACAAATAAACTTACTTATACTCTATCAATGAAATGTATTACCCACACTGGTGTATGATTCTGCTTCTGAGGGGCGTTAGCCAAAAATCACCTCAGAGTCAGAACAGAATGCAATAAAGAGGTACCTCTAATAAAGCTACTAAGCCAGATTCCCCCACTTCAGTCCTTGTAACGGTGGAGCTCTAGTTGGTGCACGTTTAGTCCTTACAATGAAGTAAATAGCAGCTGAAGACTTCTTTGGAGTTTCAGCTGGAGTGGGTTACATCCGATTACACTAGGTTTCTGGGCTGAGAGGGTCCAACCTCAGTGTCTAAAGGCAACACAAAGCACCCCAAGACCAGGGGCAGTCGCAGGATACAATCTCCCAGCATGTGTCAGTCCCCGGGGCAGACAGTCTCAATTACACTGGTGGTGAGGGGCAAAGCAGGCAGAGGGATCTGTGGCTTGCACAGGGCCCTGGCTGAGTGAGATCCCAGCAGTGGGGTGCGGATGTCCGAGTCTATATGCAAAGTGTAAATGGTGTGTCTTACTCTCTCCAGGGGGACAGCTCACCAGACTCTGAACACACAGCAGGGTCCCTCTATCCGCGCTGAGTGCTGTAGTGCCTCCTCCTCTGCTTGGAGGGGCTCCACATGTCCCTGTCTTTTCTCCAGCCTCATGTCTCTCTGTTCTCCCCTTCACTTCCTGCTTCCTCCCCCTCCCAGCGTTCTTTGCTGTGTAGTGGATGAGTCATGAACTTGGCAGAATGCCCAGGTTTTACAAATAGGAGAGAGAGAGAGGAAGGACTGACTGCTCAACATGTGATTCCTTCTGAATCCTCTTGTACAAGGAGCCTGCTACACATAATTTTTCTAATGCCACAGCGCACAAGGCACCAAAGGGTGCTGCGCCTGCCATACAACCCCCTTTACATTCTACAGTTCCCTTTATATTATACAGCCCCCTGGACATTGCAAAGCCCCATTTTCAATACACAGCCCCTTTACATTGCACAGTCTCCTGCACATTACACAGTTCCCTTTACATTACACAGCCTCCTTTTCATTACACAGCCCTCTTTACATTACACAGCCTCCTGCACATTATACAGCCCAATGCATATTACACAGCCCCCTTTACATTACACAGCCCCCTTAACATTACACAGCTTCCTGCACATTACACAGTTCCCTTTACATTACACAGCTCCCTTTCCATTACACAGCCCTATTTACATTACACAACCCCCTTTACATTACATAGCCTCCTGCACATTACACAGCCCAATGCACATTACACAGCCCTCTTTACATTACACAGTTTCCTGCACATTACACAGCCCTCTTTACATTTACACAGCTTCCTGCACATTACACAGCCCCCTGCACATTACACAGTTCCCTTTACATTGCACAGCTCCCTTTTCATTACACAGCCCCCTGCACATTACACAGTTCCCTTTACATTGCACAGCTCCCTTTTCATTACACAGCCCCCTTTACATTACACAACCCCCTTTACATTACACAGCCTCCTGCACATTACACAGCCCAATGCACATTACACAGCCCCCTTTACATTACACAGCCCAATGCACATTACACAGCAACCTGCACATTACACAGCTCCCTTTTCATTACACAGCTCCCTTTACATTACACAGCCCCCTGCACATGACACAGCCCCTTTCAACTATTTCCCCTCCTTAACATTACAGAACCTCCACAGCTCTGCCCCTTCCTATCGGGGGCGGACTAACAACTCATTGGGCCCCCGGACAATAGGGGATCATGGGGCCCCTGTGTCCTTGCCCCTGTGTCCTTGCCCAAGTCACCTGCTGGTTAACTTGGAAAGTTAACTGCAGCAGTTCCCACTCCCGGCCTCTTTTCAATGCTGCTATGTCTCCCATTGTGCGTACAGAAGTGTTCTCATTGTGCCTCCTGCTCTCCACTCTGCTGTGTTAGTGACAGTGGCAGAGGGCAGGCCCTGGGTGTCACACCTCTGGTGTGTGTCACTCAGGTGTGGTCGACACCCCCATAGTGATGCCACTGGTTCTTAATGCCATTGGCTGCATATTTGGGGTTGTTGTCCTGCTGCAGAATAAATTTGGGGCCAATCACACACCTCCCTGATAGTATGGCATATTGGGTAAGAGTCTACCTGTTAGACATGTGCAGAACCAAAACATTTGTTTAGTTTCAGATTGATTTGTTAAATTACTCATTTCTTTTCATTGCATTCGTAACGAAATTTGTTTCGTTTATTCATTTTCTAACTGATTTGATTTTTGTCCAATGGATTCAAAGTACTTGAATCAAAAATATTGAATCCAATTGAATTCATCATGAAGAATAGCTGGTTGTTATGGAGCAGGGGGGGCGCTGCGTCCTTTACCACCATGACTGACCTATCTGCTGTCAGCAGGATTCCTTTCTGACCGCAGAATGTAAACAAACCGTGCTGGCATTAAAAAATGTTTTAAAAAATCAGTGTGGGGGTCCCCCCCAATCTATAACAGACCCTTATCCAAGCATGCAGCCTGGTAGGTCAGGAAAGGGGGGGACGAGCCAGGCCACATGCCCTCAACATGGGGGTGGGGGGTTGGAGCAGGGGGCTTCCCCCTAAAGCACCTTGTCCTCATGTTGATGAACAAGAACAAGCACCTCTTCCCCTCAACTTTGGGTGGTGGTTGTGGGGGTCTGTGGGTGGGGGACTTATCAGAATCTGGAAGCCCCATGTAACAAGGGGCCCCCAGATCCTACCCCCCCATGTGATTCAGTATAGGGGAAAAACATTAATTTTATTCAGATATGTGAAGCATCTGAATGAAACAAATGATTCAAATTCATTCTATAATAGCTGGTTGTTAAGGAGCGGGGAAACTGGCCAGCCACAGCATCCTTAACAACTATGACTAATCTAATGTAAACAACTGCTAGCATTAAATAAAATAAAAAAGAAAAAAAATGTCGTGTGAGGCCCCAGATCCCACCCCCTCACCCATGTGAATTAGTATGGGGTACATAGAACCCCTACTCATTCATCAAAAAAAGTGTCAAAAATAAATAAAAACACAAACACAGTTTTTGACAAGTCCTTTATTTAAAAACAAAAACAATGTTCATAGTTACATAGTCTGGCTGAAAAAAGACAAAAGTCCATCCAGTTCAACCATTAAAAAAAAAATTTAAAATGTTATAATCCTACACCCACAGTTGATCTAGAGTAAGGCAAAAAACCAGCAAAACATGATCCAATTTGCTCCTGCAGTGGAAAAAATTCCTTCTTGATCCCCAGAGAGGCAATCGCATATTCCCTGGATCAACTATACCTATAAATGTTAGTATCCAGTTATATTCTTTGTATTCAAGAAAGAATCCAGGTCTTTTTTAAAGCAATCCACTGAGCTGGCCAGAACCAACTCTTGAGGGAGTCTATTCCACATTTTCACAACTCTTACTGTGAAGAAACCTTTCCGTATTTGGAAATTACATTTCTTTTCCTCCAGACATAAAGAGTGCCACCTTGTCCTCTGTGATGACCTCAGGGTGAAGAGCTCTACACCGAGTTCACTATATAAACCACTGATGTATTTATACATGTTGATCATATCCCCCTTAATCTCCTCTTCTCAAGAGAGAATAAATTCAGTTCCTCTAAGCTTTCCTCATAGCTGAGCTCCTCCATGCCTCCTATCAGTTTGGTTGCCCTTCTCTGTACTGTCTCCAGTTCCCCAATGTTCATTTTGTGAATTGATTTCCCAAAACTGAACTGCATATTCCAGATGAGGTGTTACTAATGATTTATACAGGGGTAATTGTTCCCTGAAGTAAATCCAGTGTCAATCACGATAAACACTGCTGCCACTCTGACCAGACAAAAAAAAAGGTCCGAACCCATCTCTTTCCTTCAGGAGTTTGACCTCTCTAGGTTCCCATCCAACATTAAAAAAGGGGTGGAGCTACCCAATGACAGGTGTTTTTATTTACTGTCGGCACTGGGAATTGGAACTATCAGTTAGCGGGTGCCTAGCAACGCTAAATAAACAAAGCGAAGAGGTGACCCTGCCCCTCTGTTTACTGTCAGCAAGGGCTGGAGATGTCAGATAGTAGGAGGATATTGTTTTTATTTATTTTTAAAAAATAAAGAACTTGTCAAAAACTGTGTTTTTATTTATTGTTTTGCACTTTTTTGGTGAATGAGTGGGAGTACTATGTATTCTGACTCAGATTGTTGTGATAGCAATTTATCCCTTGTGAGACCTCTCTGCCTAGCCTGTATAAGCAGATATAATCACTGTGGACAATCCTTATCAGATAGCTGAACTCACCAATACTGTGTTCATCCAGAAGTTGCTTTATTCTGTACATGTGAAACAGGATACAGCAGAATGAATGGTTTCCATTATTATGCGGTCAAAAGATGATACTTTCTGTAGCGTACTATGCAGAATACATGTATCCCTGTTACATGTGGTCTGTTAGCTGCCTCCATGACACAGGAAGTGCTGAACTCAAGAAGAAGGGAGGAGCTTCATATACAAAGGAATTGTGTCATAGATCTCAGGGAGGCAATATAAAACAAATGCATTACCAAATAAGACCACTGGATGGCAGCATTACTAACTATAGAAATGTCCATAGGAAATGGTACAAAAAATAAACTATATGAATTCTCATGTACATTAACATAAATATTAACTGTGTAACAGCATACTCCCCGTCTGGCATTGTAAATGTCACTATTTAAACCATAACGGTAGTTATACAATTGCAGATAAACAACAGTGCAATTTGCTTGATGTCTTGAAGACCTGAAAGACATAAAAAAGGGAACATGCATATAGCACAACAATTATAACGTAAGGCCTCAAGTTGTATCAATTAAAGTTCAAGACACTTCCTTCTTGAAGTCACAGGTTGGATCCAGCAGCATATGCAAGCAAGTTCATTCTCCAAAGGGCAAGAGCAGAACAAGTTCCGTGATAAGTCTGCTGAAAGTCTTTACAGTCCCTTGTCTTGCAACTTTCACCTCCACCTTGCCGTCATCACTAGGAATGCTCTTTACAATGAGTCCCATAGGGCACTCAATTCTTTCAGCTTGCTGGTCCTTCAGCAGAACGAGATCTCCAACTTTAATGTTAGGGTTCAGGCGTTGCCATTTTCTGTGTCCTTGCAGAGTAGAAATATACTCCATTCTCCAACGATTCCAGAAGCGGTTGGAGAGGTGTTGTACTCGCTTCCACTGGTCATAGCACAGATTTCCTGCTTTAAAGTTTCCAGGTGGAACAGGAACGGACCCAAGTTTCTGGGTAAGTAGAGTAGCTGGGGTAAGGATAGTTGGGGTCTCTGGATCTGTAGAAACTGGAACAAGTGGTCTTGAATTGATTATGGCAGATGTAGCGAGGGAAGCTGAGGTGTAACAGCGTGGTATACTGATTCCATCTAAGGCATGTAGAGATTGTTTCCAGGACTCCCACTTTGGAAGCTTGTCTGTAGGCAGCGGAGCATCCCAATCTTTAATAGACTCTGAGAACTGTCTAAGTAAGGCTTTACCTTGTATGGTGATGGGAGCCACAAATCCCAATGGATCGTATAAGCTGTTCACCACTGACAGAACACCATGCTTGGTAAATGGTTTGTCTGCAGAACCGACTTGAAAGCCGAAGGTATCTTTTAATAAGTCCCACCGTAGGCCCAGACTTCTCTGTACAGGTGGCATGTCCATCCCAAGATTTAAATCTTTAAACCCAGTGGCATGATCGCCAGGTTGAAAGGCTTTCATAACAGCGACACTATTCGAGGCAATCTTGTGTAGTCTGAGGTTAGCCTCGGAAAGCATACCTTGTGTCCTTTGGAGCAGGTCTATGGCTTCTTCGTCTGTAGGTAAAGACTTAAGTCCATCGTCAACATAAAAGTCTCTCTCAACGAAGTGTCGAGCATCCGCACCACACTTCTTTTCTCCATCAAGGGCAGTCCTTCGTAAACCATATGTTGCAACAGCGGGTGAGGGACTATTTCCAAAAACATGTACTTTCATGCGGTATTCAATGATCTCATTGTCCATGTTGTTGTTACGGTGCCACAGAAACCTTAGGAGGTTCCTATGGTCTTCACGTACAATGAAGCAATGAAACATTTGCTCAATATCAGCAGTTATGGCAACTGGTTCTCTTCTAAATCTCATAAGTATACCTACAAGGTTGTTGGTTAGATTCGGGCCAGTGAGAAGAACATCATTCAGGGATACCTGTATCCTCGCAAATGTTATGCTTTAATACGTATTCACTGGTGCGTTCAACTGGATCTTCCAGTTCTGTTGGGATAAGGCAGTCTGAATTAGTACTTTGTCCCATTGCTTGTTCAAGGACTTTCAGCCTTGCTAGGGAAGCTGCTTCCTCCCCTTCCATCTGCAGAATCTTTATTTGGGAATCTGCCTCTGCTTGTTGAGAAGTCATTTGTGCTTGGAGAGCTTTGCTTTTAGCTTCCATCTCTGCTTGCTGAGCTTTGGTTTTAGCTTCCATCTCTGCTTGCTGAGCTTCGCTTTTAGCTTCCATCTCTGCTTGCTGAGCTTTGCTTTTAGCTTCCATCTCTGCTTGCTGAGCTATCATCTCTGCTTGTTGAGCTTCTACCTCTGCTTCCTTTCTGGTAAAAGAGCCTTGCGCCTTTTTTGATTCAGCATCAGCGCGGGCCTCTATTAGCTTATCGCTTAACGTCGAACATCTGGAGAGAGAGGATCTAGAAGAAAGTGCACTGCGCTTGGTTGAGGTGGATCTGTGAGATCTGGTCTCCTGCAGTTGAGTAATGCGGAGTTCTGCTTTAAACTTAGCATTTTGCACTGCAAGATCCCTTTGTTGGTTTAGTGCATCAGTCCTGGTCAGTTCTGCTGAAGAATCCTCTATATTAGAGTCCTGCAAGAAAGCTGAGTATTTTACAGACAGCCGCTGGTAGCGGTCATACGCAGCAGATAGGCGATTTATAGAGTCTCTTAATTCAGCTGGTTGATCATTAAAGTGTGACAAAACTGACATGCATTGTGAAGTTCGGTCCCAGAGGTCTGACAGATTACTGGAGAACTCATCTCTAGTGGCTTCATAGTTTTCCCTGAGTTTCTGTGTCGGTTTTATTATACGTTTGGGTTTTACGCTCTGTTCGGGAATGTCTGCAGAATCTGCTCCCTGTACGTCTGCTGCAGGAATGATGTATCTGCGTTGGTTCGGCCATAAAGGAGTGTTCAGAGCCTTGTCTAGACATTTTTTACTGTTCTGCAAAAATTGGTACTGTCTCTTTAAGAAGACGAACAGCAGCTTAGCCAGGTGGGGTAACACAGTTCAATGCAGAGAAACAGTATTCAACATTCACATGAAGTGCAGTAAGCTTGTGCGACCATGTGCTTTGCAAGATGGCGGATGGCACTGAGCTTGATTGCAGATTAGGCACACACATATACACAGCACGCTGTAGGGATTCTATGCATCTTTTGACTATTCTGACTCAGATTGTTGTGATAGCAATTTATCCCTTGTGAGACCTCTCTGCCTAGCCTGTATAAGCAGATATAATCACTGTGGACAATCCTTATCAGATAGCTTGAACTCACCAATACTGTGTTCATCCAGAAGTTGCTTTATTCTGTACATGTGACAACAGGATACAGCAGAATGAATGGTTTCCAGTATTATGCGGTCAAAAGATGATACTTTCTGTAGCGTACTATGCAGAATACATGTGTCCCTGTTACATGTGGTCTGTTAGCTGCCTCCATGACACAGGAAGTGCTGAACTCAAGAAGAAGGGAGGAGCTTCATATACAAAGGAATTGTGTCATAGATCTCAGGGAGGCAATATTAAACAAATGCATTACCAAATAAGACCACTGGATGGCAGCATTACTAACTATAGAAATGTCCATAGGAAATGGTACAAAAAATAAACTATATGAATTCTCATGTACATTAACATAAAATATTAACTGTGTAACAGCATACTATGTACCCCATACTCAGTCACCTGGGGAGCGGGATCTGGGGGCCCCCTTGTCCAGATTCCGATAACACCCCATCCTCAGACCCCACAACCACCACCCAATGTTGTGAGGAAGAGGCCCTTGTCCCCATCAACATGGGGACAAGGTGCTTTGGGGGGGGGGACCTGTCCCAAAGCACGACTCCATGTTGAGGACATGTGGCCTGGTATGGTGCACGCTCATCCCTCCCTTTCCTGACCTGCTAGGCTGCATGTTCAGATAAGGGTCTGGTATTTAATACTGGTAATTGTTTTTTTTACATTTTGCTGCCATTGGGTAATCCCTCTGACAGCAGATTAATTATAATGTTATCAACCAGCTATTATGGAATGAATTTGAGTCATTTGTTTCATTCAGATGCTTTAAACATCTTAATGAAGCAAATTAATTTATATTTATTTTGGATTCGTTGAAATTTGTTACGGTTGTATTCGGAAATTTGAATATATCCAAATTTACAAATAACAAACATTTTGTCCGATTTGGAATGTAACAAAGCACACATGTCTACTGCCTGCATCACCATTGATACTGACAAAATATCCAACTCCATTTGCAGAAATGCAGCCCCAAATTTGCAAAGAACCATCTCCATACTCCATTGTTGCCTGCAGACACTCATAGCTTTTTTTTCAGAGTTTGCCTCATCAGTCCAGATCACCTGCTGCCATTTTTCTGCACTCCAGCTCCTACATTTTTGGGCACAGGACATGGAAACAAGGCTAAGTGACTCAACCATGATATAAATCTTAATGGGGGACTCCCACACAAAAACAGCATGGAGGCATAATTCATAACAAGCCCTTCAGGTATAGTATGGATTCAAAGGGAAAACCCCTTGCAAAAATCAAGGAAAAAAAAAAAAAACTTCTTTCAGCCCTCACAAATCCACACCAGACCCTTATCTGACCATGCAGCCTTACAGGCAAGGAAAAAGGGGGATGAGCATGTACATTCCCCAAATCATTCCAGGCCATATGCCCTCAAAATATTGGGGTCATTTGCCAAGGGGAACCCCCTGGCTAAGCACCTTGTCCCCATGTTAATGAGGACAATGACCTCTTCCTCACATCCACCTGGCCTGGTGGTTTTGGGGGTGTAAGAGTGGGAGCCTTATTGAAATCTGGAAGCACTCTTTAACAAAAAGTCACCCAAACACCAATACTGCCCCCCTCATGTGAATGAGTAAAGGGTACACAGTTACCCTGCTCATTCACATAAAAAATGTAAACGGTAAATAATGACAACACACTTTTTAACCACTTACGCACCGCCCTACAGCAGAAATACTGCTACAGGGTGGCATGGGTGCGTAAAATCAAATCCCATGTGTATATATATATATATATATATATATATATATATATATATATATATACACGTGACTTTGCAGTTCTGGGTAGGGGGCGTGTACGCGGTGTTCGCGGCCTCAGTTGTCAATCACTGGGTCCTGGCTGGTGATTCCCCGCCAGCACCTGGCGATCTCTGAGTATTACCGATGAGGGAGAGACCTGTATGTAAACAATACAGATCTCTCCCCTGTCAGCTCCTGCACACTGCTTCGTATGGCTCTGCATAGCAGAGTCATACAAAGTAGCGTGCTTACAGTGTAAAGCACACACAGCCCACATAGTAAAACAGCACACAGTACACAGTTAACCCTTTGATCGTCCCACATGTTAACCCCTTCCTGCCCAGTGCCATTAGTACAGTGTCAGTGCTTTTTATTAGCACTGATCACTGTATTGGTGTCACCGGGGATATCAGTGACACCAAGTCAATTCCCCCCAGTGTCAGAATGCCCACCGCAGTACTGCTATAAGTCGCTGATCGTTGCCATTACTAGTAAAAAAATAAATAAACTTCCAGTATCTATACCGCCATTTGTAAATGCTATAAATTTTACATAAACCATTTCATTTACACATATTGGTATTTTTTTTAGCAAATACATGTAGCAGAATACATTTAGGCCTAAATTTATGCCGAAATTAGATTTTTTTATTTTTTTTACTGGACATGTTTAAAAAAGGCAAAAATATATATTTTTTTTCAAAATTGTCAGTCTTTTTTTGTTTATAGCGCAAAAAATAAAAAATGCACAGGTGATAAAATGCCACTGAAAGAAAGCTCTATTTGTGGAAAAAAAGGAGGTAAATATCATTTGGGTGCAGTGTTTTATGACCGTGAAACTGTCAGCTAAAGTAACGCAGTGCCGTAGCACAAAAAATGGCCTGGTCAGGAAGGGGAGTAAATCCTCAGGAGGGCAAGTGGTTAACAAGTCCTTTGATAAAAAATAAATAAAACCCCAAAACATCCCACAGTGTAAATCATGATATCATCTAACAATGCAGATCCATGTCAACCACAATGAACGACGAGTGATGCACCCACAGCTTAATTAGCAACCACTGACATATGGGAAGCTCTGATAGATAGTGGTGGTAGAAATATCCCTATTATATATAATAGTGGACTCTTGCCTAGCATTTGGACGAACCTCTGAACAGTCAACGTTCAATGTGAACTTGCCCAATCATGGAGTGCTTTGTACTATGTGAACCCTTTCACAAAATGTAAAGCCTTCTGTGAATCGACAGCTGATGGGAAGGGCAAGCAGAGTGGCTGCTATGTGAGAAAGCAGCATCTTTCCTGTCAGGGCACAAGGAGTATAATACTTCTAACCCTCACTAAAACTGTAAATTAAAGAGATAATAGATTCAGTCTATTATGAATGCTGCTGCTAGACTCATACACCTTACCAACCGATCAGCGACTGCTGCCCCTCTCTGCCGATCCCTCCACTGGCTTCCACTAACCCAACATATAAAATTCAAAATACTAACCACAGCTTACAAAGCCATCCACAACACTGCCCCTAGCTACATAGCCAACCTAATCTGCAGATATTGCCCAAATCGCCCACTCCGCTCCTCCCATGATATCCTCCTCTCTAGCTCCCTCATCACCTCCTCCCACGCTCGCCTCCAGGACTTCTCCAGAGCCTCTCCCATCCTCTGGAATTCCCTACTACAGCATATCCGGTCAGCCCTCACCCTCTCTGCCTTTAGGCGATCTTTGAAAATTCACTTCTTCAGGGAAGCCAACCCCACCTCCACCTAAGAACTGTACTTGAATCACCTCTGCCAGATCATCCCGCAGCTATCACCTTTTGTATCACCTCCCCCTTCCTTTAGATTGTAAGCTCCACAAGCAGGGCCCTCTTATTCCTTCTGTACTGAAATGTATTGTAATTGTACTGTCTCCCTTATATTGAAATGCGCTGCGCAAACTGTTGGCACTATATAAATTCTGTATAATAATAATAAGTAGACGAGGTAGCATTCACCGTGTTGGACTAAACCCCTAGTTTGTGAAAGTGGATGAATTTGCTGGAGTTCAGCATTAAGGATGAAAAATGGTAGGTACTACAAAGATTTCATCAGAAAGGAAGCTGTCAGAAATATAAACTACAACAAGGTGAATTAGTACGGTACCAACAAATCACATTAATAAAATGTTTTTTCTGTTTCCTGCAAAATTCTTGGCTTGCTGTTTGCCAGAAAGTTCCTGCAGGTGTGACTAGAAGCGGCATTTTAACCTGTACATATTTTTGGAATAGTTGACTATGTCAGACATTTGTCTTTTTTCTGGGATAAACATGATGCATTACGTTGAAGGAAATGTCAATTGGCTAATTGGTACATTTTCTGTGGGCAGATCTTTGTTGTATAAGAGGAATTCGAAGTACAATGTTCACCACCCACTAGCATGCTAGGTATAAGTGTGTATGTGTTTGCTTTTACATCAGACCAAAACTTTCTGCTTTTCGTCACTCGGAATGATTTCAGTGACTGGATGTCATGTAAAATGTATAGGTAGCTTAACACAGACAAAAGGTGAGGTGGGAGTTGGATGAAGATTAAAGGTAGGTCACATGAGATCTTTTTTCCATCCTTTTATTTTATTACATCCTAGGTTCCTTAGATTCTCTGTTATAGGAATTTGTAGCATGTACATTTTCTGGCTACACAAGTGGTGCCCTCAGAAGAGTGTTCTGTGTTCACATTGCCCTTTAGAGGGCATTTGACAGATGATAAGGAGACATGCATTGCATGCAGTTGTGGGGCTCCCCCATTCATTCGAATGGGTCGCATTTGGCAGGCGCTGCTACCCGATGAATGTGACAGTGACAGGGGCGTAGATAAGGTGGAGGGTCAGTGGGGTCTGAACCCCTCCCCCCCAGAGAAGATTTGCCAACCATCGCTGGCTGCAGATTGCAGCCCTCGAAGTTTGGGCTGGGCAGTGAGAAGAACACAGTGGCGCGAGCACAGTGACGGTGGGAGAGAGGGGCAGAAAGAAAACCGTTCTGTGCAGCGGTGGAGGCGGCGGGGCTAGGGGCGTGTGGGAGGGGCGGCGGTGGTTGTGGTGACAGCATCCAATCATCAGTCTCAGCCAATGGCTGTGAGAACTTACCGGTGTATTCTGCTGGGGGGTAAGGGGAGGCAGTCCTTGTGTCAGAACACAATGGCACAGCAGGGAGATCTCTGCACGAACATGGAATAGTTAGGAAAGATACCTCCTCATGAGCTGCTCAGTTTTTTTTCATTCAGCCCCCCCAAAAAGCTTACCTTGTGTACCAGGCTTTAATGTCATGGATCAACATTTGAGAGTTGATATGCTCAGCATCCAGCATGTGCACTGTGACCATAGCTGTTATGGACAGCCTAGTAATAGCAAGTTCATACAACATTTAGTGCACTTATTTTTTCAACTTTTCAAAAAACCCTAAAGGGCTTAGCAAAAACACAAAAAAAGAACAGTACTTAGGCTTCCTATCTATTTTTTTGCAGCACACATCTAAATACAGAACCACAGGTGCATTTTAAGGATTAAAAATATCTTTCAAGGAATGTACTGCAGATATGAAATCTCATAGCACCGCAGTTAAATGACATAATGTAAACAGAACTAACAAAAAAATGTATTCACACATGGGAACAAGTGATTTGTAACTCCTAAAATCACTCTGTTGCTAAGCATTGAGTGGGTGCAAGGCAAATTGTCAGGCAGATCAGGTGAATTTAGTGATTAGCCAGAAATCCTGACAGATTTATTTCCATCCCTCCAAATTAATGGAAATAAATTCGCTTTTGCATTTGGGAAATGATGACTAGTTCTATGCCTCCATGCACATGACACACAAATCCATGGCAATAATGTACAGCCCTAGAATACTTGTGCCCACATCCAATATGCTGTCATTGTTTGTGTATGTACTAAGAGCCACAGTATTATTAATGAGCATTTTTGTAACTATCCAAATGGTATTGGCAATCAGGCCATAAGGGTGTCAACAAGAAAGCAATTACAGGCATGCATGGGAAAGTAATTCTTCCTTTTGCAAAAAACTCATTGTTCAGTTTTTCAGCTAAATAAAGGAATAGCCCTTTCACTGCCCATTTGCTGAAATAAAAGTTGTTCAAGTTTTAATGTAAAAACCAACTAGTTCAGACTTCTGTCTGTCTATAGCAGCCT
The DNA here is from genome assembly GCF_062004578.1 of Staurois parvus. Lineage (NCBI taxonomy): Eukaryota > Metazoa > Chordata > Amphibia > Anura > Ranidae > Staurois > Staurois parvus. Next base: position 332,590 of record NW_028318776.1, read on the forward strand.
GAAATGAAATGTGAAATGCCTGGAAAAACTGAAGGTCATAGCAATTCTACATCCTAAATAGGTGCTATTTATTTGCAAAATGTTATAGGAACCCCAGTGGTGAATAAATACCACCAAAATAAAGTTTTATCTGTCTCAAAAAAATGCTAAAAAAATCATATGGGTACAGTGTTGCATGACTGTGCAGATGTCATTCAAAGTGTGATAGCACTGAAAGCTGAAAATTGGCCTGGGCAGGAAGGGGTGAAAGTGTCCAGACTTGAAGTGGTTAAGCAATGATAAATACCCACCCCTTTAAAAAATGGTACTTTTTAAAAAATTTTTCCCAATAATGTCCCTTAGGGCAGTGCCCAAGTCCCCATACCCCTTTTATGGCCAACAATTTGCATATAAGCCTTCAAAATGGGCACTTTTGAATATACAAGTTCGAGTCCCATAGACTTGCATTGAGTTTGAACGATCATTAGGTTCAAACACGGGGGGTGTTCAGCCGATCACTAATGTGCAGCTTAGAAACTACCCAATTACCCTCAGAGTCTCTGTTCTGTTAAATCTCTGAGTTAGGCCTCATTCACATGGGTCTGCTATAGCGTATGCCAATGTGAGGGCCATGTTTACTGGCACAGGGATGCACAGGTGTGCAGGAAGTCCCATTCATGTCAATTGGGACTCAGCAGCTGTACAGTCACAGCCATTGCTCCTGATCTGACATTCATGTGGATGTTGGTGCATGGCCTTAATTGCAGACAATGTGCATCTAGGGCTGTGCACCCACCCAGATGTCAAATAGGGAATAGCAACTGTGTCCCTGCAGCCACTGCGTCCCAATTGACAAGAATAAAATTGCCTGCACAGGGATGCATGGAACACCTGTGCATCCGCATGCCAGTAACATGGCCCTCGGCCCCTCGTACGGTCATATGCTGTAGTATGCACCATGTCAATGAGGCTTTAGGCTGTGTGGGTTTTGCAACTTGGCAGAAGGTTTTCGAACAAACAACCCAGAGTTTCCCCATTAGTTAAAATGGACCTTCTACCAAAATGCCTACAGTTTTCTAAAAATACCTTTTTCCCCTCTTGTAATAATAGTGTCCTCTCACTTCCGTATTCCTCAGATAGGGGAGAATGACATGCGCCTTGCTCTCCCACTGCCTCCTGGGATACCTACATCATATATCCCAAGAGCTTTACTTTCCACCATTCATAAAATCCTGAGAAATCTCACAGGATGGCAACACAAACAAATGCCTTGGCACCAGATCTCTGTCTGCACATGTGTATGATCTGGTGCTGTGTTATCAGGGGGCTGGCTGCAAGAACCAGGAAGAGACAGTCAACTTTCCATGACTGAAAGTAAGATGGCAGCATAGAACTATAGTATGAGAACAGTGCATGAGAAGATAACAATGCTGAATCTGCTGGGTTTGTAATTCTAGTGTAACCCCACCCTAATTAGGTGCTAGGATAAGTAGATCATAGTTGGTTCCTCTGCTTAATAGGAAAGCTGTTAGGAAAATCTACTCTGGCTTTCTGCTTAATAGAGAGCTGCAATTGTCAGTAGTACTTGCTTAGCGTGTCCAAGTGCTGCTAGTTCTGCCCCTGACTAGCTCCTCTGCATCCACTTAACCTAGGAAGGTTCTGGATGTAGGTGGAACACTTTATTAATATTAAATAGATATGTAGGAGCAATACATTTGGACTTTAGAGGCACCATATATTTTTAAGGAAAGAACTAACTGTTAAAATATCATTTATTTTTTTTCTTATTAAAATGAATTAAAAAATACATACCGGTACATATTGTGACAAAATGCTGTACAAATCAGTTGAATAGTCAAGCAAACTGCTTCATTTGAAGCAAGAAGAACTCTCCCCTAAAATACATAACCCCAAAGTGTTTCAATTCATTGCTAGAATCTTCCTCAGTGGGGTATACACTCACCAGCCACTTTATTAGGTACACCTTGCTAGTACCGGGTTGGACCCACTTTTGCCTTTAGAACTGCCTTAATTCTTTGTGGCATAGATTCAACAAGGTGTTGGAAGCATTCCTCAGAGATTTTGGTCCATTTTGACATGAAAGCATCAAGCAGTTGCTACAGATTTGTAGGCTGCACATCCGTGATGTGAATCTCCCATTCCTCCACATCCCAAAGGTGCTCTGTTGGATTGATATCTGGTGACTGTGGAGGCCAATGGAGTACATTGAACTCATTGTCAAGAAACTAGTTTGAGATGATTTGACCTTTATGCCATGGTGCATTATCCTGCTGGAAGTAGCCACCAGAAGAAGGGTACACTGTAGTCATTAAGGGATGGACATGGTCAGCAACAATACTCAGGTAGGCCCTGGCATTTCAACAATGTTCAATTGGTTCCAAGCGGCCCAAGTGTGCCAGGATGGAGGATTTCCTGTGTAACCACAAAAGATGGACCTTGATGATGTCATGTTGTAAAAGATCAAAGAGGCTTGATAAAGAAGAAGGAAAATCACTCCCTAGGATTAAAACAAATCCACAGAAGGTCACTACCATGGGTAGGGAGATACCTAAACATCAGATGGCCCTTATTACTACACGCGCGCGCGCGCGTGCGCACACGCACACACACACACTTTAGGGGACACTTCTCATTGCTACATATGAAGCAGTTTGCTTGACCATTCAACTGATTTGTATACCACTTTGTCACAATATGTATGGTGTTTTTTAAAAAAGGAAAATTCAAAAAAGGAAAATAAAATTATATTTTAACAGTTTGTTGTTTCCTCAACTATATATGGTGCCCCTGAAGTCCCAATTTATTGCTCCCACATATCTTAACATTTTAGGGATGTGGCACCTTTTTCAATTGGCTTTATAGACCAGGAGATATATTTGTGCTGACAGTATGAATAATCATGTCGCTTCAGCCAATCACAGGGAGTGCAGCCCTGAGCAATGCTTGGAGAGGGTATTAATTTTTTGCGCATACTGAGCCCTGGGTATTTCCCGGAGAGGATTGCACCAGCCTGGGGGAAGGCACGCTGCCTCCCCAGGCACCTGCTGCCATGCAGCCTCAGGTGGGCTACCTGAGGGTCTGAAGTAAGAAAGAGAGTGACCCTGGTTCTTCAGTAAGCTGACTGAGGGGAGCTGTCTGCCAAAGATCTGTCTGGTATCACTGGAGGGATTCGCTTGGAAGATTGGAAGTTGGCTACCATTCTGTCTTTGGGTCTTGTGAGTACAGTGTAGGATTTTAGGGACTCTGTGTGGTTTGCTACCCTTCTGCTGCTCTATAGTAAGTGCGGGTCTGAAACAAGGGGATGCTGCCTAGTGTCCTGAAGAGCACTGTCCATTTAACTCCTTCCTGATATTGGGACTTCTGGGAACTTCTGTCCTAAACTGTAGTTAGTTCTATCCTTGGAGTATCCTAGAAAATTCCCAATCCCTTTCCAAGTTTTATAATAATGAAACAACAAAAACATCAACCCAGAGACTGATTAATGGAGACGAGTGTGCACCTGGCTGTGAAACTACCTTGTGCCTGGCTGTGGGGCAAAATTAGGGAAGACCTGGATACTACTGCAGTGGCTCCTATGGGAATAAGCACTACAATAATTATGCAGCATAATAAAGCACTTAAGTTAAAGGAGAATGTAGAGCTGTTTTTTTTTAATGGGAGGTGAAAGTTGCTTTTTAAACAAAACCTGTACTAGAGAAAAAACTGTTCTATTTTCTTCACAAGTGATTAGAAAGAAACTGATAGTGAGACAACTGTTTGTTTCAGAAAACTCATTCATTTTTAGTAAAGCAATCAATCCAGTAGGCAAACAACGCCAGGAAAATCAGTCTATGTATAATGGTCAGCCTGATACCTTGTTTTTTTCACCTACAGAAACCTCCCAATCTCTTAGGGCCCTGGTACTCGGTTGCTGTCAGATCTTAGTTCACAGTGCTGTAGTTCCAGGCCAAACAACATTGGAACTCAGCAAAGATAACTGAAAGAGATTGTCTTGAGGCTGATGAGGCATGACCTAAAGTACTTAAAAGAATGTCCATGAGACTTTCCAAGGTCAGGGCTGCCTGCAGGCAAGAGTGATCCAGTAAACAGTTCTGAGGTCAGGACAGGAATCCAAGGCAGGTAGATAGGTCAGGGACTAGCTGAAGTACAGGTAGGAGCCAATTAAAAGGAAGTAGGCAGACCTCTGAGCTTGTGATGCTCAAATCACCAGAGAAACCCAACGAATCAACAAAGGTTTTCTCAGTTTGAGGTCCTTTAGACTTATAGTTGGGGGAATGCTTGAGCTTTTGTTTTTAGCGCCTCCCAACTGTCTCCCAGTCGAGCTACCAAGGCAGCAGATGGGGGTATTCACATGCCACAGTCACAATGCTTTTCTTTGTGACTGTGGCAAAAACATTCTCTCCTGTCATGCTCAACGGACAGTACCACTACACAAAACCCTTTCAAGCAAACGAGATAGCACCGCAAATGCCCCACAACAATGTGCATTTCTGCGCAATTGGTGTGGCATTTATGGGGTTAAAACCATTGGTGAGGTGGCATCATATTTGCTCCTCACCACCTGTCAAGCACCTTTAAAAATCACATCCAAATCACTTTTCAGAAACCTTAACCTTCAAGTAGGACCATCCTGTTAACACAAGAAGTGAGAGTGCCCCCTTTGGAAGATTTCCCCTTACCTCCAGCTCTAGTGACAACCAGGGGCAGACTGACCATTTGGAAACTCGGGCACTGCCTGAGGGCCCAGGGTCAGTAGGGGGCCCCATGAGATGCCCTGGTACCTTTTTTTCATAGGCTTTTTTTGAGTTTGGGCAAGGACACAGGTGCCCCATGATCCCCTATTGCCTGGGGGCCCCATAAGTTGTCAGTCCAACCCTGGTGACAACTACTGTATAACATTTCATAAATCATATCACTTCCTGTCCCCGTGACCATGGAAAAGCGATGGTGAGTCTTCCCAACCAGGCACAGACAGCAATATAAATTTGACAGAGGTTTTTTTTACAATACTAAGAGTAAAAGCTGTTGGCTTTAGATATGCTTTAAAGTTGAACTCCAGTCAGCTCTAAAATTGAAAAGACAGTGGCCTACCCTTCCCTGCACTGCAAGGGTTAACTGCTTTCTGTGGAACTGCCATCTTAATCCTTGCTTCAATAACTTGTGAGTCAAAGATCTAGAACAAGCAGGCAGTCACAAGAGTCTAAAAAGTCATAATCCTCATCATACATGTTTGCTCAAGGTCAGTGACTTGCTTGGTAAATTCAGAGCCTTCAAACACAAGTCAGCAGTGGCAGCTCCCATATTTCATTCCTGACAGCTTCCTCTGCTCTCATTTCTCCTGTGTGGTGGTGGTGGCCACTCGAGCTTTGGATGGTATACAAAGGTAATGGCCTTCTTCTGCTTAGTATTTGTGTGTGATCTCTTACAGGACTTCAATAGTACTCTGCAGAATGACTAGTATGGATTTAGAACCTGTAAGGGTAGGTGCACAGAGGCATTATTTATACAGTTATGGATCCAGGTTTCATTTCTCCCCTTCTAAACTCAGAAAAAAAAAAAAGGACAGCACAATGCCGTTCTTTTATTTGCCTGACTGTATAAAAGAACACTAAGGCCCCTTTAGCATTGGCGTTCCATCTGTCCGTTTTTCATCTGTCTGTTGATGGATGAAAAACGGACAATTAATTTCTATGGACAAACGGATGTAAATGGATGATCAGCTATTTTGCATTAAACAGAACGGATGTAAACTGATGGAGTCTGTTTACATCTGTTCTGTTTATGTGCGATTTTAGGCTAGAAACATTTGTTTATTTATACAGTTGTCACCTCCGATTGCCACAACCAGCTCCCATACCACCGGAGATATCTTCTTTTTTTTCTTTTTATGGTTGAACTAGATGGACTTTTGTCTTTTTTCAGCCAGAAAAACTATGTAACTATCTCTGCAGGCTACACTATAGATGGGCAATAACATGTGATCTACCTCCTTGTTGTCTTTCTGTACACAGTCATTTATTTGCACTAGAACTGCTCGCTCTGATCTCAGATGCAAGGGGAATACTGTATATCTAAACGCACGCTGCATTTGCCCATCTTCAAGGTCCATGTCAAAGTGAGCACCTCAGTAAGCACTGACTCTTAGTGCTGGCCATTCTTATCCCAGCTTAGAATTTCTAATGATTACAGTAGGCTATCATCAAATGAAATTTTGGTACATTTAACAGCTGTATAAATATAAAATGAATTCCAGTTATGATATACTTTTACGTAGCTACATTGGTCCAACTGTCCCTGTCCCCCAATAGTTTTCTTGCATTGCCACCCTGGACACATGGATGGAACAGGGGCGGACTGACAACTCTTGGGGCCCCCGGGCAATAGGGGATCATGGGGCCCCTGTGTCCTTGCCCAAACTCAAAAAGCCTATGAAAAAGGTACCAGGGGCATCTCATGGGGCCCCCTACTGACCCTGGGCCCTCGGGCAGTGCCCGAGTTTCCAAATGGTCAGTCCACCCCTGGGATGGAATCTTATTGTTGAGATGCTAAGTGGCTGTGCTGGCAGTCATTGCACTGGCACAATTTAGAGCTGTCACCATTAGAAAGCCCATCCTGAGCTATGACATTTAGCTGCTACTGGAGTACATATATGTGGCAGGAAACAGCTGCAAAGGAAATTAGCAGAACTGAGATGCCAAATTGAATGAAAAAAAGTGAAAACAAACATTTTCTAAAGAAAAAAGTAAACTTTTTTTATGATACTCAGTGCTTTATCAAACTACAGAGTCATTCATACAAGCAGCCCTTGCCGCCCTTCTGAAAGACAATACACAGTTGATCACTTTTCAGAGGGCAGTAGAGTAGCAGCTGCCACTCATTCAGGAGATGATACTGCTGCCTCGTGAATGTGCCCCCCATTTTTTTGACAACTGAATGGGAATTTTGTATGTAAATACTGTGCCGTAACCATGAGCCAAGTGCCTGCTGAATGTAAACTATCCTGAGCAGCTGCCTGTGTAAATGAGGTCTAAAAGTCATCTGTTTTGGGTATGCTTCTACTTTAATCCATTTTTTTGGGATGGCAGAAGGATGCTTGTGTACATATATCAGAAGGTTTAATTCACACCAAACCAAGTGCGCTAGGCAGCCCATTATTTTCATTGGCTGCCTGATGCACCATAAGGGAACAAAAAATAAACTTGCAGCATTTAAGGCAGTGCAGCACAGCAGTGCATGGTGTATTAAGCTAGGTTCACATATGTGCGGGTGGTGTTGCTGCGGATTCATACAAAAATCCGTGCAGCCGCACCACCCACACAGAAGAATGCGGACCTGCGAGCGGGTGCCATTAAATCTATTGGCACGCCTCCTGCACTGCAAATCGCAACCGCACTGAGAACCAAGGTTCCCGTGCGGACTGCGGTTTCCAAAGAAGTGCAGGGACTTCTTCCCTGCGTGTCCCTGGGTACGGGAGTCCATTCAATGAATGGGCTTTCGTGCCCGCGCAAAACGTGGCCCGCACAGCCGCATATATGTGAACCGGGGGTTACTGCATGTTGCAGCACTAGGGAAATGTGATATGTGAGATATGTGCAATGCACCTAGGGCAGGGGTGGGCAACTGTGGCCCTCCAGCTGTTGTAGAACTACAAGTCCCATGAGGCATTGCAAAACTGACAGTTACAAGCATGACTCCCAAAGGCAGAGGCATGATGGGACTTGTACTTCACCACAGTTGCCAACCCCTGACCTAGGGGATTAACAAGAACATCTCAGTGATCCCTGGTGTGTGTGCAATCAATTCCCAACACAGTTCACAACACACAGGTTGCAAAGTAATTGTTTTGCCATGTTTGTTTCATTTAGAAAACATAAAGATACAAGTTAAAATACCCGTCACAAATGCAACGGAGCCACATGTAATAGAATTAGGATTTTCTAGCACCTGCTTTGTAAAAGGCTTTTCCTGAGAAACTTTTCAGTCATTGGCTGTAATTTATTTTCAATGTATTTAGCATACATAATTTAGGAGCAGAAATGGTTTGTTCTGTTGACGTGCCTCCTTGTGTTATTTTACTGTAACTATGACCCAGTGTATTTATGTTTCACTGCTTTTGCTTAGCAGATCTATATTATAGAGGATAATAATAGTGAAACCATAGAGCAATGCATTATAGATAGGCTTTTAGTATTTTGTTGTGCTAGACATCATCATGATTTATATCTGGCTTCTGTTATTACCTCTTTTTGGTTCAATGTAAATTTCAATACTCCAAGTTGAAAATGAAATATCTCACTGTCACTGGGATTTTGGTTTTAATGAAGCTGTAAATTAAACTTGAGCTCCAGTCTCCAGTGAAAAAAAGTCAACAGCTAGAAAAACTGTAGCTGCTGACTTTTAAAACACAACCATTCGCCTGTTCTGCAATCCATCAGTGTCCTCACCTCAGCCAGGTTGACTGGCAGTTCCTATGTTGTCCCTGGCACTGGCATCTTAAATGTGGGCACCTGGCTGTGACAGCTTGTGGCTTCACAGCCAGGTGCCCACTGCGCATGTGCGAGCAGTGCTGTGTCTGGTGAATGGTCCTGCAGTCTTCTGGGACTTGTCTTGTGTCCCACAAGACTGCGGGGGGGGGGGAATTAGAGCTTCCTCTTCCAATCGCCTAGGTCTCCCCCTCACTCCCCAACAGGGGCGTATCTACCGCGAGGAAAACAAGGCGTTTGCCTAGGGCGGCACTTTTTAGGGGGGCGCCACCGCCCCCCGGAAGATGGGACCTTTTGAGAAGCGGCAGACAAAGCCATGCAGGGCCACCATCAGAGGGATACCTTTGGTGCTCTTGCAGTGGCCCGGACAGCAGGAGGATCGATGTGGGGGAGGGCAGTTGCAGAGCGATGCTGCTGTACCTCTCCCTCCAGCAGCTGACGAGCTGGGACCAGGGGACAGCCTGGAGCAGGGAGAGGAGAGGACCCGGAGGAGGTGAGCTGTACTGTGTTCTATGGGACTGCACACCCCCCCCCCCCATTCTGCTGCATGGAGATCAGCAGCCCTTGGAGGAGGTGTGTGTGTGCAGCCCCATATGATCTGAGAAACGAAGAGAGAGAGAGGGAAGAGAGGAGGGAGGGGGGAAGAGAGAGAAGAGAGAGAGAGACAGGGGAAGAGGGAGAGAAACGAGAGAGAGAGAAGAGAGAAGGAAGAGAGAGAGAGGGGAGAGAGAGAGAAAAGAGAGAGGGGGAAGAAAGAGAGGAGAGAGAGTGAAGAGAGAGGGATGAGAGAGAGCGGGGGGAGAGAGAGGGAAGAGAGAGAGGGGAGAGGGGGAAGAGAGAGGGAAGAGAGAGAGGGAAGAGAGAAGGAAGAGAGAGAGAAGGAAGAGAGAGAGGGGGAAGGGGGAGAGGGAAGAGAGGGGGGGGGAGAGAGAAGGAGGAGAGAGAGAGAAAAGAGAGAGAGAGAGAGGGAAGAGAGGGGGAGAGAGAGGGGAGAGGAGAGAGGGGGCGAGATAGAGGGAAGAGAGGGAGAATCATATATATATACAGTATATATATATATATATATATATATATATATATATATATAAAGAGGGGAGAGAGAGAAGGGGGAGATAGGGGGGAGAGAGGGGGAGAGGAAAAGAGAGGGGAGAGAGCAAGGGGGGAGAGAGGGGGAGAGAGGGTGGGGGAAGAGAGAGATATAAGGAGAGGGGGGGAGAGAGAGGGGAGAGAGAGGGAAGAAAGAGAGAGAGAGGAGAGGGGAAAGGGAGAGGGGGGAGATAAGAGAGAGGGAGGAGAGAGGGGGGAAGAGAGAGGGAAGAGAGAAGGAGGAGGGGGGGAGAGAAGAGAGAGGGAAGAGGGAGAGAAGAGAGAGGGATGGAGAGAAAAGAGAGAGAGGGAGAGAGAAGAGAGAGAGGGGAGAGAGGAGAGAGAGTGAAGAGAGAGAGAGAGAGAGAGCGGTGAGAGAGAGAGGGGGAAGGGGGGGAGGGGAGAGAGAGGGAAGAGAGAGGGAAGAGCGAGAGAAAGAGGAGAGAGAGAAGAGAGAGAGAAAGGGAGAGAGAGAGAGGGTGAAGAGAGAGAGGGATGAGAGAGAGAGGAGATTGAGGGAAGATAGGGGGAAGAGAGAGAGGGAAGAGAGAAGGAGGAGAGAGGAGAGAGAGAGAGAGAGATAATGAGGAGAGAGGGAAGAGAGAGAGGAAACATAGAGAGGGAAGAGAGATAGGGAAAAGAGAGAGAAGAGAGGTAGGGGAAGAGGGGGGGAGAGAGAAGAGAGTGATAGGGGGAAGCGAGAGAGAGAAGGAAGAGAGGGGGGGCGAGAGAGAGGGGAGAGAGAGAGAATCTCTCCGAGTCCCTCCGAGTCCCCTGTGGTGGTGCAGAGGGTGTCTCCTCTTAGCGGAGCCGAAGAAGCCAGAAACCCAAAGTTGTAGACCCGGAACTTGACTTCACAATGAGGCTTGGAGCGCAGGTGCAGTCGCTCCATGCTTCATCTGTGCTCGCTGCTTGCGACAGAGGAATTTCTCCTCGCATTTGGCGAGCGGTTTTTTCAAAGCCCTGATATAGATATATATAAACACATACTTATTGACTCTCCCGCTCTCTCATTGGGGGGGGGGGGCAGAAAAGTTTTGTGTTTCCTAGGGCAGCACATAGTCTAAATACACCACTGCTCCCCAAAGGTGCCAATCCATAACAGGGAGCGGGGGACAAGGCTTTAAAGTGGAAAGTCTCCTTTTGGGTGGAGCTCCGCTTTAAGTCGAACCTGCATGATAAATGAAATGACAACATTGCTGCTTAACTCCTTGATGAAGGTCAAATAAATCCTAACGCCTGAACACCGTTTTGCAACTTTGACATGTATGCATAAAACTGTACATATCATTGCAACTACTACGTGTATCCAGGTGAATTATACCTTTTTTTTTTAGGCCAAACTGGATTTTCATTTGGTGGTAAATTGTAAAAGATATTTTATTTCTTTATAAAACACACTGACACTGATACTAAATTAAAAAAATACTATTTAAACCACTTCCGGTAAGGCCAATTCTGACAATCCCCTCCTACATGTAAAAAAAAAAATCTATATATATATTTTTTTAAGCAGAGGCCCTGGAGAATAGAATGGTAGGTATTGCATATTTTTATGTCACACGGCATTTGCACAGCGGTTTTTCAAACACAAATTTTTTGGAAAAAATACACTTTACTGAAGTTTAATGCACAAAAACATAATATAATACTCAACTTGTTTGTAAACTATAAAAGATGATGTTACGCTGAGTAAATAGATAGCAAACATGTAAAATTATAAAAGTGGAATGGTGACAAATTATGGCACATGGAAATCCCTATAGGCAACACTTTAAAAGTCTTTACAGGTTACCAGTCCAGGGTTACACAGGACGTCTGGAGCTATAATTATTGCCCTCACTTTGACATTCCTGGCAATACCTCACATGTGTGATATGATTTCCATTTACATATGCGTGTGGGACCGGATTGTATGTTCGCATGGGCAGACGAGAGCCCTTTAAATTTTTTATCTTATTATTTTATTAAAAAAAAAAACATTTTTACACCATCTTTTTAATTTTTTTCTTTTTTACTAACATGATTGATATCACAAGGGATGAACAACATCTGTTGTGACAGCATGGGCTGTGACAGATCCTTCTAATGCAGCCGATCAGATACAGATCGATCTGATCGGGTGCTTCCCTGGCCAAAATGAAAAAAAGAGTTGGTACCAGAAAACCAATAACAAAATCGTCATTGCTTCTGGTTTCTGACGTCACACAGTTCTCCTCACTGCGTGCTTAGAGGCAGATGCCGCCAGTTGCATCCTAACATTATTGCTAGGGAGAGCCTGGTAAAAGCGGCTGCGGGGGGTGGGACACCCTACTACCATCTGTAGAAGTAATGCATCAGCTCTTTAGCTACTCAGATTACTTTTACTGGCTTCTGACTTGCTGGCTGGAAATACTGATACATTTGGTCATCGCTGCAGCTGATATCACCCTTCCTTTCCAGAGACGTACTGATATGCTGCTGGATGGGAAGCGGGTAAAATCTACCTAAAACACACTGTCCCTGGCTGTTAACATTAACCTTTGACCCTGAATGTTGACTATGACCTTGACCTTTGACCCTAACCCTGACACTGACCTAGATGACACCTGATGCTATTTTATATTATCATTCTTTTTTTTGTAGACACTTTTTTTTTGTTTACAATTTTCTCCTCTAACAAGGAGAAAGATACAATGGAGAAGATTTACTAAAACTGGAGCACTCAGAATCTGGTGCAGCTGTGCATAGTAGCCAATCAGCTTCTAACTTCAGCTTGTTTAATTATGCTTTGACAATTGAACCTAAAAGCTGATTGGTCTCTATGCTCCAGATTTTGACTCTCCAGTTTTAGCAAATCTCCCCCAATGTATTTTTCTCTGTTCAACTGGAGAAAACACAGGGGTGGGCTGGACAGTGACTTATTACTGTGATAGCCAATTGGAGGCTAACATAGTGATTAGGTGACTGGGAACTGGGTCTCCCCAGAGCTGTCACTGTCAGCTTAGTCTCTGTGCTGGGAGTGTGATATGCAGCCCTACAGGTAAAGACCCACTTTCTCAAGGCCACATATATGCGAACATTTGTCAGTAAGGAGCAGGGCCGGACTGACAACTCATGGGGCCCCCGGGCAATAGGGGATCATGGGGCCCCTGTGTCCTTGCCCAAACTCAAAAAAGCCCATGAAAAAGGTACCAGGAACATGTCATGGGTCCCCCTACTGACCCCGGGCCTGCAATAGGGGATCATGGGGCCCCTGTGTCCTTGCCCAAACTCAAAAAAGCCTATGAAAAAGGTACCAGGGGCATCTCATGGGGGCCCCTACTGACCCTGGGCCCTCGGGCAGTGCCCGAGTTTCCAAATGGTCAGTCCGCCCCTGGTAAGGAGTTGAATGGATATATGGCTTCATAAAAGATAAACACGCAAAAACTAACTTATAGAAACAAAGGCAAATAAAATCATTGCCCATAACAGTTAGATTCATGCAGGTATGAAAAGAGGATCTACAGCCAAACTGTATGAAGTGAATGGGGAAGTGGGGCTGAAAACAATGCCATCCTCATTTTCTCTAAAATTCAGGTTGGTAACAAGACAGTCAGATAAAATTCTGCTGCTTATGCTAGTTCGTGGTTTCAAGGGGAACATTTGAAAATGTCCAGCTAGAAGTAATGAAGATACTGTACAGTATATCATAAACTTCAACTAGCCAGGGTCTTTAAATGACTTCTGATGAGGCCCTGTCATAGGTGGCCTGGAGTCCAGTTTAAGGAACACACATATGTAAGAGGTTAGAGACATACAGAACTGCTCAAAAGTTTTCATACCCTGGCAGAAATCATGAAATTTTGGAATTGATATTGAAAATGTGATTCATCATGGCAAACAGCTGTCTTTTACTTAAGGATAGTGATCATATATAGCCATTTATTATCATATAGTTGTTTGGATCCTTTATAAATCATAATGATAACAGAAATCACCCAAATGACCATGATCAAAATTTCACATACCCTGGTCTTAGTACGTACGCACGCACGCACGCACGCACACGTTAAAATGGCAATAAAAGGTTAATTTCCCACATCTGTGACTTTTCAAATTGCAATTAGTGTCTGTGTTTAAATAGTCAATGAATTTAACCAACTGTGATCAATCAGCGCAATCACACTCCCCACCTAAATCCAAAATACTATTAAATACCTCTCTGATGCTTGCTGAACACAAAAAAAAGTGGATTCCACCTCACTATCTAAATATATTCACAAATTAATAGTGCAGCGCAACTCTCTAAATTAACCACTTCAAGTCCGGACACTTTTACCCCCTTCCTGCCCGGGCCAATTTTCAGCTTTCAGTGCTATCACACTTTGAATGACAATTGCACGGTCATGCAACACTGTACCCATATGAATTTTTTAGCATTTTTTTGAGACAGATAAATTTTTATTTTGGTGGTATTTATTCACCACTGGGATTTTCATTTTTTTGCAATGTAAATGAAAAAGTCCAAAAATGTTGAAAAAAGGTGTTTTTCTTATAACATTTTGCAAATAAATAATATTTCATCATAAATCTTGGCCAAAATTGATTCCATTATCTCTTTAGTAAGAAAAAAAACAATAACCCAAATTAGTTTATAACTAAAAATTATAAGTGTTAAACATTTTTTTTACATTTTTATTTTATTTTCTTATATTATTTATGTTTTTTTTTTTACATACTGTCACCCTAGCAGTACAGTGTCCCCATGGTGACACTGTACTACTTGTGGGGGATGATGAAAATTTTTTTTTTTTTACACCCATAAAGGCTGTAAAAGCAATCATTTCTCCTTCTCTCTGGCTGCATTCTTGCAGCCATTGAGAACTACTGTGTGAGCTGTGATTGGTCACAGCTTGTCACATGGTACAAGGCTGTTGTGAATGGCCTTGTACCATATGACTTCTGTGATCATTCACAGATTTCACACGTAGTAAGCAATGATGTCAGAAGTGACATCTTGCTTACTACTCTGCATGTGATCACTGATTGGCCAATCAGTGATCACATGATCGGGACCTCGCAGATTCAGGTTTCCACTGTGTCTCCAGGGAGCATGCATAAGCAGGGGGTGGGGAGGCCATTTATAAACGGCCACCCGACCCTGCACTGCCACCGTCCAGCTGTTTATATACAACGGCCTGACGGGAGGTGGTTAAAGCTTCCTCAGTAGGTCAGTACTGAGTAAGCCCTGAGAATCGGCACAAAGCGTCTACGAAGGAGGAGCCGGTACTGTGTTACCACACCGACACTATCTTGCTAGCGGAGCGGTGAGTTGGATGTGGATACACATTTTATGCTTTTTATGCTTTTATATCTGTAAGTGCTATTTTAGTGCGGGATACAATAAAGTGTTATACAGAGAACACTGTGTTTCGGTCTGTTATATGAGATCAATTTTGGCCTGATGTCAGAGTGAGTGGAAGGCGAGAGAAGATAAGAAGATATGTCACTGCAACTGAGGAGTTGAGTACACCCAGATGAGTGCATATTTTCTTTTCTTGAGGTGAGCCAGTTTTTCACCTGGTATGTTGGTGGATCACTGAATATTACTAAAGAAGAAGATATTCACAGAAGTGATACATGTCACAGAGGGGATTGTTTATGGACTCTTTAGTCAATGAATTTGCTAGCTCTCACATGTACTGCTCTCTGTAAAAACACTAATTAATTATGGTTTGTGCCCTTTTCTTCTAAATGTAATGTCTCCAGGCTCAAGAAGAATGCTTGCAGTAGTTTAGTCATGTTTTAAGTTAATTAAAGTGTGGGCAGATTTCTCACCTCCCGTCATTTTTGGACAGAGATCTGCCTGTCTGTGGGTAGTTATGAAAAACCAGATTAAATGAAGACACCATGAGCTATAACCAGGGGCGGACTGACCATTCGAGCACTTGGGCACTGCCCGAGGGCCCAGGGTCAGAAGGGGGCCCCATGAAATGCCCCTGGTACCTTTTTTATAGGCTTTTTTGGGTGTGCTTTGAGTGTGGGCAAGAACACGGGCCGCATGATCCCCTATTGCCCGGGGGCCCCATGAGTTGTCAGTCCGCCCCTGGCTATAACAGTAATGATTACACTTTATTTTAGCTTGCACATTGTCACCGCTCAGAATGAGACACACATAAAGCCTTGTGATAAGAGCTGTGCTGTTTACAGAGCAAGGCTGAGCACAGACTGCTCCAAGTACAGAGCAGTTATCTGGATATACAGCTCCAGAGCCTAGCTGTACCTTTTAAGATTCCCAGTTGGGGAACTGAAATGTGAAACTATTCAGGCAAATGCTGAAGTGCTGATTACATTAGCACAGATGACAAGAATGCAGAGGGCATCTTGCAGCAGAGAAGGGCCTGTTTCATTGTAAAATAAAGCATTTGGTTTGCCCGGTACTCCAGGCTGTTTATTTTACTTCTGCACAGACAATAGCCTCTTAGAAACAACGTGTTTCTCATACTTAGAGGCGATTATACCATGTTTGGCAGCCAGAGACAATAGACCACACAACAGTTTAATGGCAAATATTCTGCAGCTTCTTTGATGAAAAACAACTGCCAGGAAATAAGATGTAGTGTAAATATTTATCAGCTTCAAACCTATTAAATGTCTTTTTTTTTGGCATTGCCTAACTTATGCAGTGAAGTACTAAGCTTAGTCCACCCAAAACTGATATTTCATATTTATGCAATGGCTGGCATTCTATATCTCTTGGGGACTCTGGTGCCTGAGCTTTCTGAATTCCTGTTTTCTAAGTCCATGTAACTGCTACAGCGGATAAAAGATGTAGCATGACATTACTGGGTTTCTAGTATAAGGGTAAAGCCATAAACCCTCCTCTAGGTGTCAGTGGCAGTGCTAATATCATACCTCTCACCTTTCTCAGAAGACAAAGGGTAGCGTGCAGCACAAAGTATGTAGGTAGAAGGCACACCTTCACCACACCCCCAGTTACTGTATACTGATCCTGGTGCATTAAAGCGGAGTTCCACCCATCTCCACTGCCATATTTGGCACCTTTTGGGGGGAGCGGATACCTGGTTTTGACAGGTACCCGCTCCCATTTCGGCTCCCTCTTTCCTCCCACAGTCTTTTGGGAACCTTCAGAGGTCCCAGAAGACTGCCAGACCAATCAGGATGTGCAGTGTGACTTGCTCTGAAGCCGCAAGCTGTCACAGCCTGGTGCCCACAGTTGAGATGCCGGCGCAGGGGAGAGAAGGAACGGCACGGGTGAGCACATCGCTGGACCCTGAGACAGGTATGTGTGTGTTTATTAAAAGTCAGCAGCTACAGTTTTTGTAGCTGCTGCCTTTTAATAAACACAAAAATGGCTGGAATGCCTCTTTAATATGAAAAATATTATTGGTTAAACCCCTAAGTGTTTTTTTATTCACTGCTACTTTTAAAGGCTATTCAAAATAACAGGTGAAATAATTTTGAGGTTATGTGCTGTTACACCTGTTGTAGGAAAATATAATACAATGCATAGTAATGATTAATGTTCATATTACTGTGAATTGAGAATTTATATAGTTAATTTCCTAAGCCATTGTTTATTAGCCTCAGTATAGATGGTTAATATACTGCCATCTTGTGGTCATTTTGGTTATGGCACCATCTTTTTCTGTGTACCCTCCCATTTTTGTGATGCATTTCCTTCTTCTTATTTATTTTAGGCACTTATATAGTGCTGTCAATTTACACAGCGCTTTACATATATACTGCACATTCACATCATTCCCCAACCATCAAGGGGTATACAATCTAAGGTCCCTAACTCACATTCATACATAATAGGGCCAATTTAGACAGGATCCAGTTAACCTACCAGCATGTCTTTGGAGTGTGGGAGGAAACTGGAGTACCCGGAGGAAACCCATGCAGGCACAAGGAGAACATGCAAACTCCAGGAAGGTGGTGCTGTGGTTGGGATTCGAACCAACGACCCTAGTACTGCTAGGCGGAAGTGCTAACCATTTAGCCACTGTGCTGTCCTACTTGCAATCCATTATGGGATAATGATGGCTGCTAGTCTTACAGCAACATGTTAATCTGCTCTCATGGGGGAACGCAGTACCATGTATTCACCTGCAAATAACATATTTTCAATCATCTGCTACATCCTGTTGTCTGCTGTAAATCTACTGCATTCAATAAAAGATTTTCTTGGATGAGAAAAGATATTTGGTGAGTTCAGCTATCTGATAAAGATTGTATTTACTTATACAGACCAGACATAGAGGTCTCAGCAAGGGCATTAATACAACAGTTAGAGTCAGAATAGGGTGGATGAAAGGGTTAGCATAGTATAATACTTTTTTTCAGTGTTAATTTCGTCATGGAAAATATTTTCATCATAGTTTTAGTCAGCTGCATGTTTTCAGTGACGAAAAATAAACAAAAATTAAATTAGAATTAAGTCGATTGATGAAAACTATGATGAAAATCAATTCCTATTTTCAGTTAGTCGTCTAAAATCTCCAGTACATTTCGGTCGACTAAAATCGAATGGGTCTTGTTAAATTGTAATGCATTATAAGCATTTATCTAGAATTTCCAAACTCATTATGTAAAAACCTAATAGCATGTTATCATTTATGGTATTAAAGTTTGAATATGCACTACAGACACAGATTAAGGTTCCATTCACACTTGTACTAATCCAAAGTTGTATGATTTTGGAGTGCACCTTTGACGGAACTTTTGATGAGTGCAATTGAGATACAACTTTGGCTTTCATTAATGATAATGGAAAACTGTTGCACAACTGTTGCATGAATAACATTCAGGTGCAACTTTCATATGACTTTTGAGGGTTTACATTGCAGTCTATAGTACTCAAGTTACATGAAAGTCGTACCAAAGTAGTGCATGAACTACTTCAAAGTCGCTACAACTTTAACTCGTACATATTTGAACGGTTGTCATCGAAAAACATGGGGTACGACTTTGTCATGCAACTTTAGGGTCCAAGTTGCACAAGTGTGAATGGAGCCTTAGTCGTGATATATAACATCTTTATAAACAAAACCTAGTTTCACAAACAAAAACATTGCTTTTTGACAAACAGAAGTGCAACTTTAAAAAAAAAATAAAAAAAAAATATATATATATATACAGTTGTGTTCAAAATAATAGCAGTCAGACATCACTAACCTGATCAATCACTGTTTTTGGTAGAAATGATATTTCTACATGGCAAATAATTTACTAGCAGGTGTAGTAGAGTAATAGAAATCCAACAGACCCAACAGTCATGACATGCATGCTGCTGATTCTGTGTAATTGAATCACTAATTGAAAGGGGCATATTCAAAATAATAGCAGTGTGGAGTTCTATTAGTGAGGTCATTCATTCTTTGAAAAACAGGTGGCAATTATTGCCCTTATTTAAGAAAGGAAGGCAGCAAATGTTGTATATGCTGGTTACAGTGCCTTTCTCTCTGAAATTCTGAGGAAAATGGGTCGTTCCAGACATTTTTCAGAAGAACAGTGTAACTTGATTAAAAAGTTGATTGGATTGGGGAAAACATATAAAGAAGTACAGAAAATGATAGGCTGCTCAGCTAAAATGATCGCAAATGCTTTAAAATGGCAATCAAAACCTGAAAGACATGGAAGAAAGCGAAAAACTACCATTCGAATGGATAGAAGAATAACCAAAATGGCAAGGACTCAGCCAACAATCAGCTCCAGGAAGATCAAAGAAGGTCTAAAGTTACCTGTGAGTACTGTTACAATTAGAAGACGCCTATGTGAAGCCAAGCTATCTGCAAGAAGCCCCCGCAAAGTCCCACTGTTGAAAAAAAGACGTGCTGAAGAAGTTACAATTTGCCAAAGAGCACATTGACTGGCCTAAAGAGAAATGGAGCAACATTTTGTGGACTGATGAAAGTAAGATTGTTCTTTTTGGGTCTAGTGGCTGGAGACAGTTTGTCAGACGACCCCCAAACACTGAATTCAAGCCACAGTACACTGTGAAGACAGTGAAGCATGGTTGCGCAAGCATCATGATATGGGAATGTTTCTCATACTACGGTGTTGGGCCTATTTATCGCATACCAGGGCTCATGGATCAGTTTGAATACATCAGAATACTTGAAGAGGTCATGCTGCCTTATGCTGAAGAGGAAATGCTCTTGCAATGGGTGTTCCAACAAGACAACGACCCCAAACACACCAGTAAACGTGCAACATCTTGGTTCCAGACCAACAAGATTGACGTTATGGAGTGGCCAGCCCAATCCCCGGATCTTAATCCAATAGAAAACTTGTGGGGTGACTTAAAAAATGCAGTTTCTGAGGCAAAACCAAGAAATAGAGAAGAACTGTGGGATGTAGTCCAATCATCCTGGGCTGGAATACCTGTTCACAGGTGCCAGAAGTTGGTTGACTCCATGCAACACAGATGTACAGCAGTTCTCAGAAACAGTGCTTATACAACTAAATATTAATTAAGTGATTCAATGGAAACCAAAATATTCAAACATTTTTCAGTTTATATAGTGAATGTAAAGAATACAAACACTGCTATTTT
The DNA here is from genome assembly GCF_062004578.1 of Staurois parvus. Classification (NCBI taxonomy): domain Eukaryota; kingdom Metazoa; phylum Chordata; class Amphibia; order Anura; family Ranidae; genus Staurois; species Staurois parvus. Next base: position 352,702 of record NW_028318776.1, read on the forward strand.
TGTGAACAGTCTAATATTTACTTTTCTTCAATTTTTTTAGAGGAACAACACAAATTTGATATATTTTTCTTCATGTTTTGATTTGGAATAGAATGTGTAGTGTTCCCAATACATTTTTGTGTATGGAAATAAAAGCTATTAGAAGGATTTTGAGCTTTATTCACTTTTTTATTTTGTTTTTGCTATTATTTTGAACACAACTGTATATATATATATATATATATATATATATATATATATACATATACACACACATACAAACACACTGCTCTAAAAAATTTAAGGAACACTTTTTAATCAGAGTATAGCATCAAGTTAATTAACGTCTGGGATATTGATCTGGTCAGTTAAGTAGCAGAGGGGGTTGTTAATCAGTTTCAGCTGCTTTGGTGTTAATGAAATTAACAACAGGTGCACTAGATGGGACTGTTTTTTTACTAGTTTTGCATTTGGCTAGGGCAGTGTTTCTCAATTCCAGTCCTCATGGACCCACAACAGGTCATGTTTTCAGGATTTCCATTATTTTGCACAGGTGATTTGATCAATTTCACTGCCTTAGTAATTACCACAGCTGTTTCATCTGAGGGAAATCCTGAAAACATGACCTGTTGGGGGTCCATGAGGACTGGAGTTGAGAAACACTGGGCTAGGGTCAGTGTCACTACTGGTAACATGAGGCGATACCTGGACCCTACAGAGGTTGCACAGGCAGTCCAACTCCTCCAGGATGGCACATCAATACGTGTCATTGCCAGAGGGTTTGCTGTGTCTCCCAGCACAGTGTCAAGAGCATGGAAGAGATTGCAGGAGACAGGCAGTTACTCCAGAAGAGCTGGACGGGGCCATAGAAGGTCCTTAACCCATCAGCAGATCCGGTATCTGCAACTTTGTGCAAGGAGAAACAGGATGAGCACTGCCAGAGCCCTAAAAAATGATCTCCAGCAGGCCACTGGTGTGAATGTCTCTGACCAATCAGAAACAGACTTCATGAGAGTGGCCTGAGGGTCCGACATCCCCTAGTGGGCCCTGTGCTCACTCCCCAGAGCTCTTAATTGGCATTTGCCATTGAACATCAGAATTGGCAGGTCCACCACTGGTGCTCTGTGCTTTTCACAGATGAAAGCAGGTTCACTCAGTGCACATGTGACAGACGTGAAAAGGTCTGGAGAAGCCGTGGAGAATGTTATGCTACCTGTAACATCGTTCAGCATGACCGTTTTGGTGGTGGGACAGTGATGGTCTGGGGAAGCATATCCATGGAGGGATGCACAGACCTCTACAGGCTAGACAATGGCACTATGACTGTCATTAGGTATTGGGATGAAATCCTTGGACTCTTTGTGAGACCCTATGCTGGTGCAGTGGGTCCTGGGTTCTTCCTGGTGCACGACAGTGCTCGGCCTAATGTGGCGAGAGTATGCACGCAGTTTCTGGAGGATGAAGGAATTGATACCATTGAATGGCCCCCACGCTCGCCTGACCTAAATCCAATAGAACACCTCTGGGATGTCATGTTTTGGTCCATCCGACGCCGCCAGGTTGCACCTTAGGATTGTCCAGGAGCTCAGTGATGTCCTGGTCCAGATCTGGGAGGGAATACCCCAGGACACCATCGGTCCTCTCATTAGGAGCATGCCCCGATGTTATCAGGCATGCATACAAGCACATGGGAGCCATACAAACTACTGAGTACCATTTTGAGTTGCTGCAATTAAATTTCGGCAAAATGTACTAGCCTGCTGCATAAGTTTTTCACTTTTATTTTTGGGGTGTTTTTGAAATCAGTCCTCTGTAGGTTTATAATTTTAATTTCCATCAATCAATGGGGCATCCTTACGTTCCTAACACATTACCCAGTCCATATCAGTATAGATATCCAGCATGATATTTTTCCCCATTGAGATCTGATGTGTTTTCAAAGTATTCCTTTATTTTTTTTTTTAGCAGTGTGTGTATATACACACACACACACACACACACACACACACACACACATACAGTTGTGTCCAAAATTATTCAACCCCCACTGAAATTGAGTGTTTTGGCCAGTTTGACATTGCTTTTGATCATTCAGTCATCTTGCTTACATTTACATTAAAGAGGCACTTGTAGGTCAGACAAATATAACATAACAGTTATAATGAAATAACCACAAATGTCTTTTCTGTGCTCACAGCATTATCAGTTTTATTCAACCCCCAAGTGACATTCAATCTTAGTACTTAGTACAGCATCCTTTTACAGTTATAACAGCTTTTAAACGTGAAGCATAGCTTGACACAAGTGTCTTGCAGCGATCTACGGGTATCTTCGCCCATTCTTCATGGGCAAAGGCCTCCAGTTCAGTCACATTCTTAGGCTTGCGCACTGCAACTGCTTTCTTTAAGTCCCACCAGAGGTTCTCAATCGGATTTAAGTCTGGTGACTGCGATGGCCACTCCAAAATGTTCCAGCCTTTCCTCTGCAACCATGCTCTAGTGGACTTGGAGGTATGCTTGGGATCATTGTCCTGTTGAAAGGTCCAACGTCTCCCAAGCCTCAGGTGTGTGACGGACTGCATCACGTTTCCATCCAATATCTCCTGGTACTGAAGAGAATTCATGGTACCTTGCACACGCTGAAGCTTCCCTGTACCTGCAGAAGCAAAACAGCCCCAAAGCATGATTGACCCTCCACCATGCTTCACAGTAGGCAAGGTGTTCTTTTCATCATAGGCCTTGTTCTTCCTCCTCCAAACATAGCGTTGATCCATGGGCCCAAACAGTTCTAATTTTGTTTCATCAGTCCACAGAACACTATCCCACAACTTTTGTGGTTTGTCCACATGGCTTTTGGCATACTGCAGTCGACTCTTCTTATTCTTTGGAGACAGCAAGGGGGTACGCCTGGGAGTTCTGGCACGGAGGCCTTCATTACGCAGTGTGCGTCTTATTGTCTGGGCTGAAACTTCTGTACCCACATCTGACAAATCTTTTCTCAGTTCCTCAGCAGTCACACGGGGACTTCTCTCCACTCTACGCTTCAGGTAGCGCACAGCAGTCGAAGTCAGCATCTTCTTTCTGCCACGACCAGGTAGCGTTTCAACAGTGCCCTTTGCCTTGAATTTGCGAATGATGCTTCCTAAGGTGTCTCTTGGTATGTTTAACATCTTTGCAATCTTCTTATAGCCATTGCCCTTCCTGTGAAGAGAAATCACCTCTTCTCTTGTCTTCCTGGACCATTCTCTTGCCTTCACCATGTTTGTAACCACACCAGTAAATGTCTAGAAGGAGCTGAGTATCACAGTCATTTTAAAGCTGCCTAATTGGTGCTTATTATGCTTGATTGCTGCTCGGTGACATCCACAGGTGTTTTCAATACCTGATGGAAAGCACCTGTATGAACCTCTGTTCTTCAGAGTGGTAGTCTTTAAGGGGTTGAATAATTGTGGCAATGAAGAAACCACATAAGAACCATTTACTACTGTATTACATAAACAATTGATGTCATTTTAGTTGCATTTGGGTAGTTACAACGTCCTTGTAGGATTTGATTCTGAATACAATTCCAAATGTACACTATAGTCCCTAAACCCCTTTACAGCATTGGGGGTTGAATAATTTTGGACACAACTGTATATACATACACAGTATACACACACACTGTATATATAAACTGTAAACTCTATTGGCTGTAATAGCAGACTGCAAGTGGGGATGGGGAAGTAAATGGAAGTGAGGGAGTGCAAAGGGCAGGTGCATTATACTTTTGGGATGGGGAGGTGACCTGCAAGTGGGGACAGGGAAGTAGTTTGGAGTGAGGGAGTGCAGAGAACTGGACAATCTGGAGAGGCTGTTATTTTACACAGTGCTAAGCACTGCTACCCTGCTGGGAGGGGAAACACTCACCACTTCACATCCAATGGCATTCCTCTTCTGTGGTTTGCAGGGCATTGTTCTACAACTCCCAGACAGCAGGCAGACAGAGGAAGCCTGAGTCCCTCAGCCAATACAGCTTGCTGATCGAGTACTGGAGATTTTAGTCAACTAAAATACGACTAAAGCTAACAGTATTTGGATGACTAAAATATGACTAAAACTAAAATGGCATTTTATTCAACAGATTATGACTAAAACTATTTGGAAAAACTGTTTTTTAAAACTAAAATTTGACGTTAAAAAAAACAGTGCTTTTGATAGATAAAGCAGAACTTAACTCCCACACGTTTGTTTTATTTAAACTCCCCTCCCAGCCCTTCCATCTGCAATCGCAAATCCCATTTTTATTTTTTATGTGTCTATTTGGGTTATTTTCTTTATTTTTACTCCGGTCCTACCCTTGCCAAACTTCTGGTCTAGGTCAGAATTACATGTCCCTGGTCCTGCAGCCTCCTCGAATACAACATTCACATCTTCCAGACGCCTTTAGAACTAGGCTCACAGATCAGTCAGTCAGAGGATGGGCCCGACGCATCATCAGTAGCTGGCTGTCTGAATCAAAAAGATGCAGCCAACTGAAGAGGATCAAGATGGAGGCACAGGACCCAGGCTGTCACCCATACAGCGAATCACAGCAGGACAATGCTGGACTTGATGTGTGGGTGAGTATGTGTTTTGAAGATAACCACCAATATATGGAGGGAGTTAAGTGGCATTTTACCATGTATAATTTTGGAAGAATTCTTTAGTGATGTGACTATTCTGCAGCTAGCATTGGTACATTTAAGGTGGTTCTAAAGGCTGAAGGGTTTATGCAGCACCCACAAGCCCCCATAAATACTTAGGAATCTGTAGATGACACCCCATTAATATCACACGCACACAATTGGCTTATCTCCAAAGACACTAACTCCGTGGTTGTTCTAAAGGCTGCCTGTGAAAATCATTTGAAGCGTTACAGAATGTTTTGTTTAGAGGAGTTAAGGCCCTCACCATCTCACCATCTCTATGAAAACTGTGATAGGAGCTTGGGCCCAGGTCACACCTCCAGTTGACACTCCATTATGGATGAATCCCACCCTTCCTGAATTCTTCTCCATTCCGGACCCTTCCATCTGGGCAGCTAAGGGGATCAAATATTTGACCCATATCTGTGAGAGTGGTGTACTATGAACGTTTGACAATCTTAAGACTAGATTTGCATTGCCCAATAACTACCTTTTCCGTTTCCTCCAGCTCCGCATTAACTGGAATGGATGTAATTGAAGCACTGAATTAGCTTTCTCTAAAACAGTTAGTAGAAAGTCCAACCCGAGGAGATCATATTCTAGACCTAGTACTGACAAATGGGGATCGATGGTCTAATGTTGAGGTGGGAGAAAATTTGGGTTCTAGTGATCACAAATGTCTTATTAAAATGAGAACTGAAAAATCATACACAGAAACAAAAGTTTTAGATTTCAACTAGACTATATGTCAGGCAAGTTAGTAAGAACAAACGGAAGAAAAAAACAATATGGTTCACTAAAGAGATAAGTAGGATAGTAAAGGAAGAAAAATCAGCATATAGGAGATTCAAGGAAACAGGAGGTGTAGCTGACAGAGAAGAGTATAAGAATAGAGAAAAGGAGGCCAAACACATTGTCAGTGCTGCCAAAGCACAGAAAGAGGAGGAAACTACTAAATCTATTAAGAAAGGAGATAAAGCCTTTTTAGGTACATTAGTGATAGAAAGAAAAATACGATGGGATCACTAAAATGAAAATTGGGGACAACACTTATATTAAGGGAGACCTGGATGTAGCCAACCACTTAAACAATTACTTTTGTTCAGTTTTCTCAGAAATAAATTATACTAACAATAATAAGTTGGGAAATCATATTGGTTCTAGTAATGTCGGTTAATTTTTAGGATTTTTGGAGACAGAGGTAGCAGAAGAACTGGCTTGGTTAAAGATTAATAAAGCAATGGGCCCTGATGGAATTCATCGCAGAGTTCTAAGAGAACATCGAGGTATAGTTGTTGGACCATTAACTGATCTTTTTAATCAATCTCTTCAAACAGGAGAAGTTCCCCACGACTGGCGGACAGCTAATATTGTACCTATCCACAAGAAGGTCAACAAGGTAAAAGCTGGCAATTACAGGCCAGTGAGTTTAACATCGGTTGTAGTCAAGTTAATGGAATCACTCCTGAAAAGAAGGATCACTGGTCACTTAAACAATACAACTTGCTGGATCCAAAGCAGCATGGTTTTACCTAGGGAAGATAACTAATCTGAGTGGATTTTTTTTACTGTATCACTAATGATTTGGACCAGGGTGGTTGTGTGGACATAGCATATCTTGATTTCAGCAAGGTATTTGATACAGTTTCACATAATGATCTAATACAAAAGTTGTACAAGCTAGGAGTTAGCCATTGGGTGGTTCAGTGGATATGCAGATGGCTAAAGGATAGATACCAGAGTGTGGTTGTAAATGGGGTTCACTCGGAACAGAGACCAGTCACTAATGGTGTACCAAAATGCTCTGTACTAGGTCCTGCTCTATTTAATTTATATGCAAGCAATATAACTAAAGGTTTGTTGGGTAAGGTATGTCTTTTTGCTGATGACACAAAGGTTTGTAACAGGGTTGATACCCCTGGAGGTGTTTGTAACACAGAACAGGATTTGGCATAGCTGGAAGATTGGTAAAAAAAGTGGAAATTGCAGTTAATGTTTTTAAATGTAAACTAATGCACCGAGGGAAAAAGAATCCCATGAGAGATTACAATATTGGGGGTACAGTGTTGGCCAGGACTTGGGGGTACTTATTTTAGATGGTTACAAAATGAGCAAATAGTGTGGCCAGGCAGTGGGGAAAGCGAATATCATAGTTTGTAGGAAAGTTATAGAGTCCACAAACCAAGATATATATATCTGACAATTGATCAATCCTGATGTACTGACAGCCCATTTCATTTCTTGAGGCCCAAAAGTGCCAGGATAGTACAAATACCCCCAAAGTCACCAATTTTTGGAAAATAGACAGTCCAAGGTATTTAGTAAGAGGCATGGCGAGTTTTTTGGAGGTTGCAATTTTTTGTTACATTTTTTTGTAAACTGTAGGAATTTAAAAAAAAAATATCCCAATTCCTTTTTTTTTTGCATATTGTCACAAGTCCAGCACATGTGATCAGGATATTTTTTTAACACATTATGATTGCTAATACCAATGTATTTCATTGATATTTGTAGTCATTGTTACTGAATGAAATAAATTCATTCAGTCTTTTGTTGTGATTAGCTGTGATTGGGCAAAGCTCATCACATGATACAGATGGGCTGTGATTGGCCCTGTCTGTATCATGTGACTGCTTTGACCAGTCACAGCTAACAACATGATTGTATACAATGGATGGCATGACAGGAAGCCATCTATTGTATACAATTGACATGTGATCTGCTGTGATTGGTCACAGTGGTCACATGACACTGACAACGGGCTGGTGTAGTGATATGTCATCAACTGTGTCCCGTGGACAGAGCCGGTGAAAGATCGTGCCCCGCGGCTGGCTCGTTTTGACAGGATATCATATAACGCCCAGTCGCAATGGCGAGTGTCCCGCCCGGCCATCAGTCTGCTATAAGCCAGGCTGGAAGGTGTTAAACTATGATAAGGAAAGCTGACAAGGGCTGTACATTCACATCAGTCCCTAACCCTCAAGGGGTGTACAATCTAAGGTCGCTAACTCACATTCATACATACTACACATACTAGGGCCAATTTAGACAGGAGCCAATTAACCCAACAGTATGTCTTTGGAGTGTGCAGGGGCGGACTGACCATTTGGAAACTCGGGCACTGCCCGAGGGCCTGGGGTCAGTAGGGGGCCCCATGAGATGCCCCAGGTACCTTTTTCATAGACTTTTTTGATTTTGGGCAAGGACACAGGGGCCCCATGATCCCCTATTGCCCAAGGGCCCCATGAGTTGTCAATCCGCCCCTGGGAGTGTGGGAGGAAACCGGAGCACCCAGAGGACACCACGCAGGCACAGGGAGAACATGCAAACTCCAGGCAGGTGGTGCTGTGGTTGGGATTTGAACCAATGACCCTAGTACTGCCAGGCAGAAGTGCTAACGATTTAGCCATTGTGCTGCCCCTAGCTTAGCTAGCACTCACCCCACAGGCATGGTCTGTGTTGAAGATTTAGAACATAAAGAAATACATAAGAAACCACAACAAGCAGCTTGCTATGGGGGCACCTGAGCAGGCTCACACTCAAGCAGCTGCTCTGTGTGTCCATTCACATACAGCCGCTACTCATCCAGTGGTGAAGGATATACCTGGGACAGCCGAGGCTCTTGTGCACATAATTGGATCGAGATGGGGCTCAAGTAAGTATTGGGGATGGGGGGAATGCTGCACACAGAAGGTTTTTTAACTGCATGCATAGAATGCATGAAGATAAAAAACCTTGAGCCTTTAACTCCCTATCCACCATCTCTTTCCTACTTCACCCAAACTACACCTTCCCCCTTGCAGTGGAGCAACACTCATATATTAATAATTAAATACTTCCCGCCTTATAGCAGATATACTGCTGCACGGTGACACGGGTGCACAAAATCATGTATATATATATGTGATTTTCATCTCTGGGTAGGGGGCACACGTGAGCCGCACGAGCACCCTACCTGTGCCGCCATTCGTGCCGTCGGATGTCAATCACCAGGTCCCGGCAGGTAATTATCTGCCCCTAGTAAAACACTCCCTACACACAGTTAACCCTTTGATCTCCTCACATTAACCCCTTCCTGCCCAGTGTCATTAGTACAGTGTCAGTGCTTTTTTTTAGCACTGATCACTGTATTGGTGCCACGAGGATGTCAGTGACACCAAGTTAGTGCCCCCCCCAGTTTCAGAATGCCCGCTGCAGTCCCGCTAAAAATCGCTGATCGCATTACTAAGAAAAAAAAAATCCCAGTATCTATAACGCCATTTGTAAACGCTATAATTTTCACGTAAGTTGATTAATTTATATGTATTGGGATTTTTTTTAGCAAAGACATGCAGCAGAATACATTTTGGCCTAAATTTATGACGAAATTTGATTTTTAAATTTTTTTACTGGACATGTTTAATAGCAAAAAGTACAAAATTTTGTTTTTTTTCCTCAAAATTGTTTTTTTTTGCTTATAGCGCAAAATATAAAAAACGCACAATTCAATTCATGGGGAAAAAAGGATGTAAATTTCATCTGGGTGTGGTGTTGCATGACTGCACAGTTGTCAGTTAAAGTAACCCAGCGCCCTAACACAGAAAATGGCCTGCTCAGGAAGGGGTAAATCCTCTGGAGGGCAAGTGGTTAAACATAACATCGTGATCAGTGAGGCATTTCCACCAGGAAACTCTAGAAGGCTGAATAGACGCTGCACTACTTCAGTGGCCTCCTTACCACACGAGAAATGAGGCCACTGGTGTGGGTCTCATTTATTAGAAATAAACTGAAGTATTATGCATAATGTGGAGCTTTCTATTCATAATAACTATAGGAACTTTGCAACTGAATTAGGTAAAGGTACAAATAATTGAAAAAACAGTTAAACATTAGATTTTGTTCCTTTTGTCTGTTTCTGTTGTTCCTTTATACTGTATATACACCACAGACCTGCGAATAAGTGGCAGACCACCAATTACAATGCCACTCCTAGAATTCTAATGCAGCCTTGTCTGCACAGCACTGCCCTTAAGACTGCTCTGGTTGCAAAAAATAGCAAGGAGACAGGGAATACGGCGAAGAAAATGATTGTTATTATATACATGGTTTCCATATTAGCCTGCACTGATCAGCAGATAATAATGTACTGCCCAAAATATGCTAAGATTAAATAATGAATGAAAACAGTCAAAGAGAATAGAAGGGATTGCAGCCCCATAGCACAATCCAATTATTTACTCCTTGCTTCACTCAGCTTTATTGGAAACAATCATTTAAATGTGCCCAAGTCAACACTAATTTCTGGAAATGCATTTCAAGTTTAAGACCAGCACATTATGATAATTAAGAACGTGGAAGAGAAAAAAGATACATGCTACAATGAAAATATGGCAAGCATACAAAGAGATACTTTCCGTTATCAAACCCAGAGGTGAAGTTGGCAGGAAGTGGCAATTTATTTTCATTTCCACTAGCTGGTTTTATAGCTCACTGCTGACATTCAAATCAATATAAAAAAAAGAAACCTTTCAAACGGTATTGTGTTTAAGCAGAGTAGCAAGGAGAGTAGGTCAGAGAAAGCCTGGAGCACCCTTTCGCCCATCCAACACCAGATGTAAGGGTTGGAATGCGGAATGACACTGAAAGGCATTTTTCTCTACATCCTATGGGGTAAGAGTAGACAGCAAGCACTGCACTAAATAGTGCTGAATGTGTTTTGTTTAAAAGGAAATTATAACGGTTTGGGTCAATTTTGTTGTAGATTTTTTTTTTCTTTGCAAGATGTACCTGACATCTCTGAAACAGGAATTCTACGTGGATAAATACACTGCTGCAGTGTCGTCCCTAGGTGGGTGCAAGGGGTGCGCGCCGCACCGGGTGAAACCTATCTCACGGGGTGACACCAAACATTTTTACAGCAAGCCGATGATCCCCACAAGATGGATCGGATCTGCGGTAACACGTGATGTCCAGAGGTGGGCGATCCCCATCATGCACACATAGCCTGGCTCTTCCCCTCTCTGTGTCCCCGTCGCACCCCCTGGACCGGAGTTGTAAGATTAGTTAACCCCGTATAGGTTGCAAGCTGACGATCCCTGCAAGATGGATCGGATCTGCGGATTGAGGATAATGGATCGGAGAAGGGGCGGACTGACCATTTGGAAACTCGAGCACTGCCCGAGGGCCCGGGGTCAGTAGGGGTTCCCATGAGATGCCCCTGGTACCTTTTTCAAAGGCTTTTTTGAGTTTGGGCAAGGACACAGAGGCCCCATGATCCCCTATTGCCCGGGGGCCCCATGAGTTGTCAGTCCGCCCCTGGATCGGAGTCCGATCCATTATGCTCCCCAATTCGCAGATCCGATCCATCTTGCGGGGATCGTCAGCTTGCAACCTATACGGGGTTAACTGATCTTGCAACACGACAAGTGGGCATGACAGGGACCGCCCATTTCTGGAACGGTGACACCACGTGTTATGGAAGCGGGTGACACCAACCCTAGGGATGCCCCGGTCTAGCGTGGACCAATGTGTCTATGTATATACCATACCTAGTCAAAGCTCCTGGAGGCTGGAAATCACTGACGTAGACACCGCTACTCCAATGATTTTACCTTACTCTGAGTGGAGCAGTTGCCTTGCTGCATTGTGCAAAACAGACAGTTGAGCCTAATTTTTTACCACCCTCCAATCATTCCCCTTATGCTGCAAAAGCAGCTGGATGGGGCTGTATACTTGCCATGGCCATGATGCTTTGCGGCGTGGCAAGCATTATACTCTGTGTCACATTTGTTGGGGCAGCACCACCCACTGAACACAACCCATTCAGGTGAATTGGGCTGTCTTGCCGCTGCATGCAGTGATGCAGGCTTTTAGGGGTTAAAACAGCATACTGTCAAACTCCCTCTCAAAAGCGATCCACTGCAGACTGCTTTTCAGATGGCAGGGCTTATGTAAACAAGCCCTTAGTGGCCTCCTTCTGAAAAATGCTAGTTGGCTGCCACTGTTGCTGACATTTTGAAAATTCTGAGTCAATGACCCAAACTAAGCAACCAGCAAGTGAAGTCAGAACTGTATTTGGTAGCCATGTTTTTCCATCATTGAAAAAATGTTGATAAATAGAATATTTTATGAAATGTGTTTCTGACAAACAAGAGGCAAGGTATTATAAAATCTGAATAGTGGCTTTTAATGATTAATTCTAGTAAATTAGAATTAATGTACCTACAATTATCATCTTTTTTTTAATTACAGACAGATGGTAATGCACGCTACTAATTAGTAAGTCATGAGTCTGAAATCTTTTGTGTCATTGATACAGGAGGAAATGCGTAGGCAGGTATAGAGCAGCTAATCAGGCAGTAAATCCCGAGTAAAAGAAACCGTTACGCAGGATTCTAAAAATGTAGCAGTGTCACTCCACACATATCAATAAGAGAACGCTCGCTTGGCTTCAGCTGGCAATACAAAGGAAGCATAAACATAAATAATTGTTATGTAGAGGTCATATTCTGAGGCTCCATTCAAGAAAAAACTGTGGGAAGAATTTGGAAAAATGGATTCTGATGATTACTTTGTATTTTTTGGGGTTGTTAACAGGCTATAGAAGTAAAACAAACTTTATTTGGGCAACAAGTGCAATGTCAACAAGTACAAAAACGCACATTGCAGTATTTGTGAGTACAAAAGGGCACATCTTTCAATGTGGCAAGTGCAGAAGTCCTCACTGAAGGGTGTGGGCAAGTGCAAATGTGTCCAAAGCAGGGGCAGACTGACCATTGGGGAACTCGGGCACTGCCTGCGGGCCCAGGGTCAGAAGGGGGCCCCATGAGATGCCCCTGGTACCTTTCATAGACTTTTTTGGGTGTTGTTTGAGTGTGAGCAAGGACACAGGGGCCCCATGATCCCCTATTGCCCAGGGGCCCCATGAGTTGTCAGTCCGCCCCTGGTCCAAAGCTGCACTTTTGGCTACTGCAGAAATGTGAAGTGTTTGCAAATGTAGAAGTCAACGTCATTGTGGTATTGGAGAGTGCAAAAACAAGCAAACATGAATGTCACTGCGATGCTTGTGAGTACAAAAATACACATCATTGCTGGTACAAGAGTGCATGTTGTTGCAATGCTGGCAAGTGCAAGAAAGTGCATTGTTGGTGAGTACATCTAGGTGCCACTTCTGCTAGCCCAGAGGTGCTTGGAAGTGTGCTGTAAGCTAGAGCTCAACTGCATTGTCAGCAACTAAACAACTGCACATCGGTGAAGGGGAGTACAAAAGTGGATACAGTGCTGGCGGTGCAGAAGTGCCTGAAGATGCAAAATTGGAAAGTGAAAAACTGTGCATAACAGCATTTTCAGTAAGTAACAGTGCAGATGAGTAAAAAAGTAGGTTTAGATGTCCAGTCAGCAAGAACAAATGTACGTATAGCTTGTTGTCAGCGATTGAAGTGTGCGATGGTGCAGTATCAGCTAGTGCAGAGTGATAAGTTATAATGGTGGATAGAACTGGATATAATGGGTCTTCTGTTCTTTGCCCCAACCATCTCAAGAAACTCAGGCCCACTGACACACCAGGTTGAGTGTACAAACTTACCTTAACCAATAGTAGTGCTATATCAAAGAAAACAGGCCCCAAACCAGGTATTAAAGGCAAACGTAATATATTATCGCTCATTATAGTCAGTAACTAAGCAAGCATAAAATGGATTAACATTGGTAATCTCGGCACAGGTGCAAAGCAGATATGGTTCTGATGTAGAAAAGGATCGGTATAATGTGGTATCAGGTTGGTATAGGTGTAGGTTTGGAATAAGTGTGGTATACAGTGCTGTATTGGTGTGATATTATTATTATTATATTATTATACAATATTTATATAGCGGCAACAGTTTGCTCAGCGCTGTACATTACAATGGGAGACAGTACACGAGACAGTACAGTAACAATACAATTCGATACACAAGGGGTTCGAGGGCCCTGCTCCTTGGAGCTTACAATCTAGGAGGGGAGGGATAGTGGTACATAAGGAAATAGCTGTGGGGAATGGAGTGGTAGGAAGAGTGGAGGAGATCGGCAATTAGCTGAGGGCGGGGTAGGCTTCCCTGAAGAGATGGGTTTTCAGGGTGCGCCTAAAGGAGAGGAGAGTAGGTGATAGTCTGATGGATTGTGGTAGGGAGTTCCAGAGGATGGGGGAAGCCCTGCAGAAGTCCTGGAGACGAATTGGGTTCACTTGGCAACGTGCCCTTGGTTACTCAGTCCCTGCTAGCAGTATCAGCAATGGTAGAATAGCCTTCTCACCAGTCCTCGGGATGCTGCAGTAATCTCTCACTGTAGATGTTAGACCCCCTCTGTCTCACCCTGAAAGCCTCCAGTGATCAGCAGTAGGAAGTAGAGGGTGAGTGGACGCTGCAGTCTTCCTGCGGCAGTGGTGCAGATGCTATGATGGTGGTGTTCTTACTCACTCCCAGTCTCAGGCTCAGATTTACACTGGTATGGTCTCCCGCTGGCAGGTGAATATCCAGACAGAGCTGCTCTCTCACTAACTCCCTTGGTGCCAAGAAGAGAAAAAAACTTTCTTGGGCAGATAAAAATCTAATTAATAAAAATCTAAAAATGATCTCTCCTCTCCTACTGCACAGCGCCTACTGGCATCTGTAGTGTGAGGAGTCTATTTGTCTCAATAAAAGGCTGTCTTCTCAAACTACAACTCCCAGGATTCTCAGCGCTCTGCATTGAAGTCTATGGGCTTGCCCACCCCTGGCCACTGGTGCAGCATAACATCAGTGTCTCAGCAGTGGGAGCAAAGAACAGAAAGCAGTTTCTCCTTCCCCATATTGCTGTAGCCCAGCACCTGACTGCAGTGGAAAACAGAGTACTGCTTGTCAGGTGCAGTGATGGTGACTGAGAAAGGAAGCAGATGCTAGTGATGGTGGAAAGGGGGGAAATAACTACCAAAAACAAATTTTGTGTGGGCCGATCCTTTAGGCCCCCTTCAAACTCCTCCTCCATATTATCTCATTTTATTATGGTGCATTGATATGCCACATTTCCTGCATTAACGTGCTGCAGCAAGCCAGCCCAGTAATTTAGAATAAAGGTTTGCACAGTAATGGAAGAGAAAATACAACACACTACTACACTAATGCATATACATTGTGCTACGCTGCAATGATGTTCCATGAAACTGCACTGTACTGTACACAGAGTGCCGTGCATTATTGTAATTAGCAGTAATGAGGGGTAAAACATGCATTTTTTACTATGTGTTACTGCAAAGCACTGGTATGAAGCAAGCCTTACATTTTTTATGCATTGTATATAGATTGATTTTTCTAGAGCTTTAGAGGCTACAGCACTTCATATAACCAGAACTGGGGAAACATAATATCTTTTTTTTTTAATTTAATTGCAGCTATGACTATATACCTACTGTGGTAATTTCTGTTTATTCAAGATCATTCTCAATATAATATGCGCAATGGGAGTATCTGTATACTACTAAATTCCATCACAAAACATCAAAACAACCTGATCTGTATTATTGTAAAAAATCTCTAAAAGACAGTCATCATGATTATAGATTGCAGAGACCAAATAAAACATGGAAATAAATCAGCTGTTGATATAAAATTATGTTTTATGCATAGACATGAACAAATAATATTTTTCAAATGTCATTTTATGTATTAAATAATCTCAGTGTGTATATACTGTAGGGGCATTTTATGTATTCTTTCCAGCCGAGAAAGCAACAACCAAAAACAATTTTTATTATTTTCAGTGCTGTTCTATAATCACTAATATTTTGTGACAAGTTGGACAACATTATTAGTGATCTTTAGACAGTATGAGTTGTTACAGAACACATTCCCATACATCCCAACTTAGGGAGATGTGTTATGTTTGAGTTATGTGGACCATTAAAATCCACAAGTTAATTATTTTCCACCACTACCTTTCCTTTACATTGGTGTTCTGGTTTCAAATGTCGCTTTAGGCTTTGACATACCTCCTTAGATCCAGTCTGTTCAGACATCAGGACCATTGTTAGAAATCAAGGCCCCATACAGCTTACCTGTACAGCCCCCGAAAATATAATTATTAGTGGAAATAAACACAACATAACTTACAAAATTCCTGCTAAATCTAAAAGATAAAACTGTATTGAGTTAATAAAGCTCTGTGTGTGAATGAGGTCTTGGGGCTTATTCACACGAGTACTGTGGCCTGTGCAGTACAAATAGGCATTTTTAAAAATGTGGCTGGAGCAGTGTGCAGCCAGCCTATGTTATGCTATGTGGATGCAGCAACTGTACGAACACAGCCGCAGGTTCTAATTTGACAGGTGTATGGGTACAGATGTATATCCCAGAATACAGTGTGCATTTGGGATCAGTCACTTGCACCTGCAGACCTGTCATTATTAGGACCGGTGGCTGTGTTTGCACTGCCCCTGCAAGTAACAGGCAGCTTCAGCCACACAAACAAACCACTCATTCACATTGTATGAGCCAGAGAATCCGTGTGAAAGAACCCCCAATTATGTGTTTTTTATTACAATTTTATTTTTTTAATTTTTTTTTTATAATTTTTTAAAAAAACTCTGTTGGGTGGTTTTGGTGAAATAGCAGGAGTCTAAACAGACCCCTAATGTCTCACATTGGAAAGAAAGTAAATAATTGTTACAGGTTGGCCGCTCTGTGCAGAATCACGTATCTATACACATGATTCTGCTTTTCCAGGTGGGGGGCACATGCACGCCCACCTACCTGATCTGTCATTGGCTGCTGTACATGTCAATCACTGTGTTCCAGTCAGCAATCCATGGCCGGGAACCTGGCAATCGGCAGAGAAACTGACAGGCGAGATATCTACAGTGGCAAGAGATCAGGGGAGCTCAGGGGAGAGAAATTCCCTAATAAAACAGTACACAGTGCACACCAATAACATTCAATAACACACAGTTAACCCTTTGATTTCCCCAGATGTTAACCCCATCCTGCCCGGTGTCATTAGTACAGTGACAGTGCTTTTTAATAACACTGATCACTGTATTAGTGTGACTGGAGATATCAGGGACAGTTAGTCAGTTTCCACCCAGTGTCAGTTAATGTCAGAATGCCCACCGTACAATCACAGTTCCGCTGTAAGTCTCTAAACACCGCCATTACTAGTATAAAAAAAAAAAATTCATTATCTACTGTATACCATTGTTTGTAGACGCTATAATTTTCACACAAACCAATCAATATACACTTATTGGAATTTTGTTTTTACCAAAGACGTAGCAGAATACATGTAGGCCTTAATTTATGAAGATTTTTTTTTTATTGGATATGATTTATAGCAAAAAGTAAAACAATGTTTTTGGTTTTTTTTTTAAATTTTAAATAATTTTTCATGTATAGATTGAAAAAAATAAAAAACTCAGTAGTGATCAATTACCACCAAAAGAAAGCTTTGCTTGTGTGAAAAAAAAGGATATAAATTTAATTTGTGTACAGTGTTGCATGACCATACAGGAGGGCCGTTAGTACTTCTGATCAGCAGCCGTACCAGACAGTATAGCATACCTTCCAACTTTTTGAGATGGGAAAGAGGGACCCATAATAGCATAAAGTATGTGGGCAAAGGACATGCCCCTGGCGGTTGTTGTCACTACTTTACACTTGCTTTTGAATGTTACAAATGCAACAATTTAGAAAGTGGATAAAAGGTTCAGAACTACAAAACACTTTTTTGGTAGATGAACAGTGTATTGTTATACAGGTATATACATCAGTTCAAAATGAGGGCCAAAGAGTAGGAAAGACAGGGGGACTTTGTTTTAAAAGATGGGCAGTCCAAATCAGATACAGTTGGGAACATAGGAGTATGGTCACCTACCTTTTTGGCACCATCTATGGGTAGCTTAACTTTTCAATAGGACACATAAATTGAATCCAACTCAATTTTACTTCAGCTAATTGCAGTACAAAATGTTCATCCAGTGTAAGAATACCTTTCCTGAACCCCATCTCTTTGAAGTACTAACACTGAGGTAAGCATTGATGGAAAAAAAAGGAAAAGGTTACAGGGGAGCGAGCAGATGTAAGCATTGGTGAAAGAGGGGAACAGGGGAGGGTGCAGAGGTGAGCACTACTGAAAAAGGGGATACAGAGGGTGTAGAGATAAGCATTGGTTAAAAAAGTAACAGAGGAGGTACCTCTCCTCTCGTGCACACGCTCATCAATGCTTGGGACCAGGTGGGGCCGCGCTCATGTGAAAGTCAACATTAAGGTGGTACCCTGGCTTAGAGATGAGCAGTTCACTGTGTGCAGTTGAGCAACATATAGATCTCCTCTGTGGAGTATTTCAGCCCATGTCAATACAGATCTTTGCTCCCTGACTGCTGCATTTAGGAGGGACAATGCTGAACATATGCCCTCTCCACCTGTCCAGCGTATCTCTGCCACTGATCTTGCTTATATTCACATCAGCGCCTTAGCTTAACAAGTATGGTAGCTCTATCAAGCAGGACTGAACTGAATAAATCTGGATGCATCTCGCGTATCAGGTTTGTCCAGCTTACTTAGAATCTAAGGTAGCTGATTGACATTGTATATACATCTGGACAAAATGTAATATAATGATCTAATATATTCTCAAATTACAGACAATTTTTTTCTGCCTGAAGCTGTTGAGCATGCTTCACTGTACTGTGTAGGTATAGTGCGGGTTAACAGTCAGTGTTATGAATATTTAACAGCCCACTGGGCTTCAGGGGCTGGTAATGTGTGCTAGGGAAGTGTTGAATATTTGGGTGACTCTATAATGGGGTTCCGTTTTCCAAGGCTTATTCCCTGAAAGGATGCAGCTACATGCTTTTTGTCTCTCTTGCCAGTTCTTTGGGGTCAAGGGATTGGATGCTGCAGGAATTTCCCAAGAGGACTCTTTCAAAATGCTAGAAAATATTTCTGGTTTAGATCAGTGGTTTTCAAACTTTGGGCCGAGGGCTGGATGTGGCCCTTTGCTAGCCTTTGTCTGGCCCTTGGGGCACTATTCCTCCCATTGATTTGTGGCACTATTTCTAACACGGATACCAACAGTGGGGCATAATTCCTCCAACTAACACTAATGATGAGGCACTATTCCACTAATAGCAATGATGGGGGGCACTATTCCATCTACTGATAGCAGTGATGGGGCACCATTACTCCCACTAATACAAATGATGGGACATGATTCCTCATAGTTATACCAATGACAGAGCACTATTCCTCCTCCTACAGACCACAAGCACTACGCAACACCACACCTGATGCTGGGCCTGGAACACTTTCTGTCCCTATTTTCTGGCCCCCATAATCTGAAGGACAGTACACTGGCTCTTTGTTTGGAAAGTTTGAGGACCCCTGGTCTAGAGGAAGCAACTGAATCTGTCCCACAAGGGGGCCAGGGATTTTGGGTGACATACTATATTTGACCAAATAGGTTGTATTACTTGGATAGTTTGTTGAAAATCAGAAGCTGGTCAGAGATCTGTCATTTTTCAGTAGTAGTCTGGTGAGGAAGCTTAGTCGGATAGTGGATTGTGGTGGTGGTAGGTTATCGTGATTAACCTTGGATCTACATCACAAGATGATATGATTGATGATGGATTTACATTTGTTTTGCATTGTAATTAACAAATTTTTGTAGGTGTGTTTATTTACTTTTAAAGTGATTCAAAGCAGAAAGTGGTTTACCTTAATGCATTCTATAGGTATTCCTATAAAAATAATTTCCTCCGTTTCTGTTCTAGTGACCACTCAACATTTCTTTCACTTTTAGAGATAGAAGTCATCAGCACATATAGAGAAGGTAAATTCCTATTGGGGGCACGGACCACAATAAAAACCTGACAGGTGTTCTAATACCTCTAACAGAAGAAAAGGTTTTGCCTTCAGTTATACTTTAGCAGTTATTTGCAGTATCTAACAGCAGTGAATACCCCCCTCACATTATTGTAAATATTTTATTATATCTTTCATGTGACAACACTGAAGAAATGACACTTTTTTACAATGTAAAGTAGTGAGTGTACAGCTTGTATAACAGTGTAAATTTGCTGTCCCCTCAAAATAACTCAACACACAGCCATTAACTACCTGCCGACCGCAGATAGCCGAATGACGGCTGCACTGCGGCCAGCCAGTTCTGGGTGGACGTCCTACGGACACAGCTGATCACGTGACGTGGTAAAAGGCCAATCACAGCGGCCTTTTACCACGTGATCAGCCGTGTCCAATGACACGCTGATCACCGGGAAATGCAAATGCCGGTTCTCGGCTGCACTTTCCTCACGCTGTCAGAGCGTGAGGTAAGTGCTGCCGAAAACCGGCAGTTGTCAGAGCGGGGATCGGCACCGATCATCAGGATCACTGATCATCAGTGCCCTGATGATCGGTGCCCAGCAGTGCCACACACAAGTTCCGCCCACCTGTGCCCAGCAATGCACCCACCTGTGCCCAGCAGTGCCACCCACCTGTGCCCAGCAGTGCCACCCACCTGTGCCCACCCACCTGTGCCCAGTAGTGCCACCCACCTTGCCCACCCACATGTGCCCACCAGTGCCACCCACCTGTGCCCACCAGTGCCACCCACCTGTGCCCACCAGTTCCACCCACCTGTGCCCACCAGTGCCACCCATCAGTGCAGCCCAGCAGTGCTGCCAGTCAGTGCCACCAGTCAGTGCCCAGCGGTTGTGCCAGTCAGTGCCACCAGTCAGTGCCCAGCAGTGATGTCAGTGCCACCTATCAGTGCTGTCTATCAGTACCCATTATCAGTGTCACCTATCAGTGCCACCAATCAGTGCCGCATATCAGTGCCACCTATCCGTGACACCTCATTAGTGCTGCCTATCAGTGCAGCCTATCCGTGCCACCTCATTAGTGCTGCCTATCAGTGCCGCCTATCAGTGCCGCCTATCAGTGCCCTTCAGTGCTGCCTATCAGTGCCCATCAGTGCCGCCTATCAGTGCCCATCAGTGCTGCCTCATCAATGCACATCAGTGAAGGAGAAAAATTACCTGTTTGAAAAATTTTATAATAGAAACAAAGAAACTTTTTTTTTTTCAAATTTTTTTGCACTTTTTTTGCTTATAGCTAGAGATGAGCGAATTATTCAAAAATTCGATTTGGCTGATTCGCCGAATTTGAGGAAGAAATTCGATTCGATGCGAATTTATTCGCTGCGAATTTAACTTATAAAAAGGGTTTCTAGGCTTCAGAGAGCCTTTATATTAGTGCAGAACACTGTACCTTTAATTTAAATGCCCTTGGAGATGAGGAAGGAGAAGAAGAAGGAGAAGGAGAAGGATGAGAAGAAGAAGGAGAAGGATGAGAAGAAGGAGAAGGATGAGAAGAAGGAGAAGGAGAAGGATGAGAAGAAGGAGAAGGATGAGAAGAAGGAGAAGGAGAAGGATGAGAAGAAGGAGAAGGAGAAAGATGAGAAGAAGGAGAAGGAGAAGGATGAGAAGAAGGAGAAGGATGAGAAGAAGGAGAAGGAGAAGGATGAGAAGAAGGAGAAGGATGAGAAGAAGGATGAGAAGAAGGAGAAGGATGAGAAGAAGGATGAGAAGAAGGAGAAGGATGAGAAGAAGAAGGATGAGAAGAAGAAGAAGGATGAGAAGAAGGAGAAGGATGAGAAGAAGAAGAAGGATGATAAGAAGAAGAAGGATGAGAAGAAGAAGAAGGATGAGAAGAAGGAGAAGGATGAGAAGAAGAAGAAGGATGAGAAGAAGAAGAAGGATGAGAAGAAGGAGAAGGATGAGAAGAAGAAGAAGGATGAGAAGAAGAAGAAGGATGAGAAGAAGGAGAATTCCAAGCCGGCAAAAAGTGTATCTGCAGAGCTCCGCTATTTCTTAGCGGAGCTCTGCAGGTACACTTAGCGGAGCTCTGCAGATACACTTTTTGCCGGCTTGGAATTCTTCTTATTTTCATCCTACTTCTTCTTCTTCTTCTTCTTCTTCTTCATCCTCATCCTCATCCTCAGAAGAAGAAGAAGAGGATGAGGATGAAGAAGAAGAAGAAGTAGGATGAAAATAAGAAGAATTCCAAGCCGGCAAAAAGTGTATCTGCAGAGCTCCTCTATTTCTGACAGTTCTCTGACATTCACATTTACAGCGGTTGAAACATTGTATCTATTTGTTTCCATAAATGGAAACAAATAGATACAATGTTTCAACCGCTGTAAATATGAATGTCAGAGAACTGTCAGAAATAGCGGAGCTCTGCAGATACACTTAGCGGAGCTCTGCAGATACGCTTTTTGCCGGCTTGGAATTCTTCTTATTTTCATCCTACTTCTTCTTCTTCTTCTTCCTCATCCTCAGAAGAAGAAGAGGATGAGGATGAAGAAGAAGTAGGATGAAAATAAGAAGAATTCCAAGCCGGCAAAAAGTGTATCTGCAGAGCTCCTCTATTTCTGACAGATACACTTTTTCCCGGCTTGGAATTCTTCTTATTTTCATCCTACTTCTTCTTCTTCTTCTTCTTCTTCTTCATCCTCATCCTCATCCTCTTCTTCTTCTTCTGAGGATGAGGATGAAGAAGAAGAAGAAGAAGAAGTAGGATGAAAATAAGAAGAATTCCAAGCCGGCAAAAAGTGTATCTGCAGAGCTCCGCTAAGTGTATCTGCAGAGCTCCGCTATTTCTGACAGTTCTCTGACATTCACATTTACAGCGGTTGAAACATTGTATCTATTTGTTTCTTTTCATTCTTCTTCTTCTTCTTTTCATTCTTCTCATTCTTCTTCTCGTTCTTCTCATTCTTCTTCTCATTCTTCTTTTCATTCGTCTTCTCATTCTTCTTTTCATTCTTCTTCTTCTTTTCATTCTTCTTTTCATTCTTCTCATTCTTCTTTTCATTCTTCTTTTCATTCTTCTTCTCATTCTTCTTTTCATTCTTCTTCTTCTTTTCATTCTTCTTCTCATTCTTCTTTTCATGAAGAAGAAAAGAAGAATGAGAAGAATGAAAAGAAGAATGAAAAGAAGAAGAATGAAAAGAAGAATGAGAAGAAGAATGAAAAGAAGAATGAAAAGAAGAATGAGAAGAATGAAAAGAAGAATGAGAAGAATGAAAAGAAGAATGAAAAGAAGAAGAAGAAGAATGAAACGAAGAAGAAGAATGAAAAGAAGAATGAAAAGAAGAAGAAGAAGAAGAATGAAAAGAAGAAGAAGAAGAATGAAAAGAAGAATGAAAAGAAGAAGAAGAATGAAAAGAAGAAGAAGAAGAATGAAAAGAAGAATGAAAAGAAGAAGAAGAATGAAAAGAAGAAGAAGAAGAACGAAAAGAAGAATGAAAAGAAGAATGAGAAGAATGAAAAGATTCTTCTTCTTCTTCTTTTCATTCTTCTTCTTCTTTTCATTCTTCTTCTTCTTCTTTTCATTCTTCTTTTCATTCTTCTCATTCTTCTTTTCATTCTTCTTTTCATTCTTCTTCTCATTCTTCTTTTCATTCTTCTTCTTCTTTTCATTCTTCTTTTCATTCTTCTCATTCTTCTTTTCATTCTTCTTCTCATTCTTCTTTTCATTCTTCTTTTCATTCTTCTTCTCATTCTTCTTTTCATGAAGAAGAAAAGAAGAATGAGAAGAATGAAAAGAAGAATGAAAAGAAGAATGAGAAGAAGAATGAAAAGAAGAAGAAGAAGAATGAAAAGAAGAAGAATGAAAAGAAGAAGAAGAAGAATGAAAAGAAGAATGAAAAGAAGAAGAATAAAAAGAAGAATGAAAAGAAGAATGAAAAGAAGAAGAAGAAGAATGAAAAGAAGAATGAAAAGAAGAAGAAGAAGAATGAAAAGAAGAAGAAGAAGAAGAGGAAGAATGAAAAGAAGAAGAAGAAGAAGAATGAAAAGAAGAAGAATGAAAAGAAAAATAAGAAGAAGAATGAAAAGAAGAAGAAGAAGAATGAAAAGAAGAAGAAGAATGAAAAGAAGAAGAAGAAGAATGAAAAGAAGAAGAAGAAGAATGAAAAGAAGAATGAGAAGAATGAAAAGAAGAAGAAGAAGAATGAAAAGAAGAATGAAAAGAAGAAGAAGAATGAAAAGAAGAAGAAGAAGAATGAAAAGAAGAATGAAAAGAAGAAGAAGAATGAAAAGAAGAAGAATGAAAAGAAGAATGAAAAGAAGAATGAGAAGAATGAAAAGATTCTTCTTCTTTTCATTCTTCTTTTCATTCTTCTTCTTCTTCTTTTCATTCTTCTTTTCATTCTTCTCATTCTTCTTTTCATTCTTCTCATTCTTCTTCTCATTCTTCTTTTCATTCTTCTTCTTCTTTTCATTCTTCTTTTCATTCTTCTCATTCTTCTTTTCATTCTTCTTTTCATTCTTCTTCTCATTCTTCTTTTCATTCTTTTTCTTCTTTTCATTCTTCTTTTCATTCTTCTTCTTCTTCTTTTCATTCTTCTTCTTCTTCTTTTCATTCTTCTTTTCATTCTTCTCATTCTTCTTCTCATTCTTCTCATTCTTCTTCTCATTCTTCTTTTCATTCTTCTTCTCATTCTTCTTTTCATTCTTCTTCTTCTTTTCATTCTTCTTTTCATTCTTCTCATTCTTCTTTTCATTCTTCTTTTCATTCTTCTTCTCATTCTTCTTTTCATGAAGAAGAAGAGAAGAATGAAAAGAAGAATGAAAAGAAGAAGAAGAATGAAAAGAAGAATGAGAAGAAGAATGAAAAGAAGAATGAAAAGAAGAATGAGAAGAATGAAAAGAAGAATGAAAAGAAGAAGTATTCCAGTACAGCAAAAAGTGTATCTGCAGAGAGCTCCGCTATTTCTGACAGTTCTCTGACAGTTCCTTCACATTTACAGCGGTTGAAACATTGTATCTGTTTCCGAATAAAAACATCTGTATCCTAAATGGAAACAAATAGATACAATGTTTCAACCGCTGTACATGTGAAGGAACTGTCAGAGAACTGTCAGAAATAGCGGAGCTCTCTGCAGGGACACTTTTGCCGGCTGATCGGGAAAAATCCGATTCGCGCACCCGAAGTATGCTAATATTCGGATTCGCCGCGAATCGAATTTTTCCTGAAATTCGAAACGAATTCCACTTCGCCTGGTTCGATTCGCTCATCTCTACTTATAGCACAAAAAGTAAAGTGCCCAGCAGCTATTAAATACCACCAAAAGAAAGCTCTATTTGTGAGAAAAAAATGATAAAAATTTCATATGGGTACAATCTTGCAGGACCGCGCAATTGTCATTCAAAGTGCGACAGCGCTGAAAGCTGAAAATTGGCCTGGTACATAAGGGGGTATAAGTGCCCGGTAGGCAAGTGGTTAATGTCTAAACCGCTGGCAACAAAAGTTAGTACATCCCTAAGTGAAAATGTCCAAATTGGGCCCAAAGTGTCAATATTTTGTGTGGCCATCATTATTTTCCAGCACTGCCTTAACCCTCTTGGGCATGGAGTTCGCCAGAGCTTCACAGGTTGCTACTGGATTCCTCTTCCACTCCTCCATGATGACATCATGGTGCTGGTGGATGTTAGAGAGCTTGCGCTCCTCCACCTTCCATTTGAGGATGCCCCACAGATGCTCAATAGGGTTTAGGTCTGGAGACATGCTTGGCCAGTCCATTACCTTTACCCTCAGCTCTTTAGCAAGGCAATGATTGTCTTGGAGGTGTGTTTGGGGTCATTATCATGTTCGAATACTGCCCTGCGGCCCAGTCTCCGAAGGGAGGGGGATCATGCTCTGCTTTAGTATGTCACAGTACATGTTGGCATTTATGGTTCCCTCAATGAACTGTAGCTCCCCAGTGCCAGCAGCACTCATGCAGCCTCAGACCATGACACTCCCACCACCATGCTTGACTGTAGGCAAGACACACTTGTCTTTGTACTCCTCACCTGGTTGCCGCCACACATGCTTGACACCATCTGAACCAAATAAGTTTCTTGGTCTCATCAGAACACAGGACATGGTTCCAGTAATCCATTTCCTCAGTCTGCTTGTCTTCAGCAAACTGTTTGTGGGCTTTCTTGTGCATCATCTTTAGAAAAGGCTTCCTTCTGGGACGACAGCCATGCAGACCAAATTGATGCAGTGTGCGGCATATGGTCTGAGCACTGACAGGCTGACCCTCCACCCCTTCAACCTCTGCAGCAATGCTGGCACCACTCATATGTCTGTTTCCCAAAGACAACCTCTGGATATGACGCTTAGCACGTGCACTCAACTGCTTTGGTCGACCATGGTGAGGTCTGTTCTGAGTGGGACCTGTCCTGGTAAACCGCTGTATGGTCTTGGCCACCGTGCTGCAGCTCAGTTTCAGGGTCTTGGCAATCTTCTTATAGCCTAGGCCATCTTTATGTAGAGCAATAATTAATTTTTTTCAGATCCTCAGAGAGTTCTTTGCCATGAGGTGCCATGTTGAACTTCCAGTGACCAGTATGAGAGAGAGAGCGATAACACCAAATTTAACACACCTGTTCCCCATTCACACCTGAGACCTTGTAACAGTAACGAGTCACATGACATCGGGGGAGGGAAAATAGCTAATTGGGCCAAATTTGGACATTTTCACTTAGGAGTATACTCACTTTTGTTGCCAGCAGTTTAGACATTAATGGCTGTGTGTTGAGTTATTTAGATGGGACAGAAAATTTACACTGTTATGCAAGCTGTAAGCTCACTACATTGTAGCAAAGGGTCATTTCTTCAGTGTTGTCACATGAAAAGATATAATAAAATATTTACAAAAATGTGAGGGGTGTACTCACTTCCGTGAGATACTGTATATAAAAAGTACTCTCTGAGATGTTGAGAAAGCAAGGCAGTATTTTGTGAAAAATTAATTACGAAACGTGGTGACACATTTCTGGCGTGGACGCCATCTTGCTAAACCCTAAACCCATGCAAACTACACCCATAGCATGTGGTTTGAATGCTTGTTTTCTCTGATACCAATTGAGTGGGCAATTGGCAGTGTTATGTCTTTTTTTATGCAATAAATGGTAATACACTATGGAGGATCTCTCTTTTATGTCATTAATATGATCCATATGTGAGTTGGCTGTATTACGGTTACACATATTTGAAGGGGAGATGTTAAACGCATATTACTGAAGGGGCCTTTACTATTTGGAAAGATACCACAGAGGGGAATCTGACCGTGGAGTGATCCCACAAGCGTTTTGGCCCATTGGGTCACGGTAAGGAGGTGAGAAGGCAATTCAGCTAGTTTGGATTTTATTACCAGCGACGGTAACGCACATCCACTGTATCACCTGCATGTTTTTGAAGCAATAGTGGATCACCTGGCAAATGTGCACTTTTTTGACTTTTAAAATTATTTATTTCTTATTGATTTTTTCTCACCTATATATGTATATTTCACTATACAATTATTTTTAGTCATTTTGGATTATCTTTATGTGTTATCAATTGGGGGTGATTGTTGTTTGTTTCTTCTTATATTTGTTTTATTTAATTGGAGTTCTTTGTGAAGTTCCCACTGAGCATGAGTCACTTTATATAGGAGCTATATTCCTTTTTTTAGGGATTCACTTTTCATGTGTCACTTGGTTTGTTTTGGTTTTTAGTTAGGCTGATTTTTAGCCACTGATCCCAATTAGGGATTTGGGTTGTTTGTTTATTTTTATTTTGTGGGTTCACCAAATTTGGTCCAATTAGGACCACGTGTTTTTCATGTTTTCTTGTCACTTGCAAGATCCCGGAGAGGATCAGATCACAGTATATGTGTCACAGTTTATGAATTTTTTTCACCCTTTTATTATCATTGTATTACTATATGTGGTTATATGAATAATTATGTAGTAGCACTACACCAATAGATTTATATATATTTTTTTAGCACCATTTTCACCTATAGGTATAGGATTGGGTGTTAGCAGCTTTGTAGTTATTATTTATATATATTTTTTCGCTTAAAAGCGCAGGAGGTTAAAATCATCATTATTATTTCTTCAGTGTTGTCACATGAAAAGATATAATAAAATATTTACAAAATTGTGAGCGGTGTACTCACTTTTGGGAGATACTGTAGCAGTATTTCTCGTGCATATCAACAAATATAATAAAATGCTTTCAATTGTGTGTTTAACAGACTAAAAGGGAGCAAAAAAGAGAAGTTCACATATCAGCGTTTAAATACTCTTTAAAAACTTGGCAGATCCTTACCTAAAACCGTATCTGATTAACATGGCAGACACCCTGCTAGATGTGATTCTGCTTGAAACTGGCTATACACTGATCAGCAGTTGCAGCCAATTGACTGCAGCTGCTGATCAACAAATGTTTTCTAGCATGTACCTTTGACAGAAAACAAACAATCGATTTCTGTCCAGAAAGGACAGTCACACACTAATTGAAATTTGTCTGGTTCCTGCTGAATCGGCCAAATTGTGATCAGTGTATGACAAGCGTTAGAGGAAGACATCATTTGGCCTTCTGGTGAGATCCAAAATGTGAGAATATACTCCTGCTAGGAATGTATGCTCATGCAGTTTGAGATTCTCAGCTTTGTCAGAATCCCAGTGGCAAGTGATGTTACCTTTGCTTAGGTGGGTACACCAGAAGCCAAGGTATTTTAAGTTTTTTTTTTGTTGTCCCATTTTTTTTTAAAGGTTTAGATGTTTTTTGGTTTTTATTTGGGGATTGGAAGCTGCAAATAATAGACCTTGTGTAAGGCCCCCTTAAACTTTTGATTGGCAGCACTTCACTATAAACTTTTGCCTGTGGCAATGCAGAATTATGAAAAAGTAAAAAATAGCTGCTATATAACAAATA
This sequence comes from Staurois parvus, assembly GCF_062004578.1. Lineage (NCBI taxonomy): Eukaryota > Metazoa > Chordata > Amphibia > Anura > Ranidae > Staurois > Staurois parvus. The sequence continues at coordinate 381,091 of NW_028318776.1, forward strand.
AAAACAACAAACATACATACGGAAACAAATATATATTTAGACAGGGAAACATTTTTGAAGACAATTAGGTGGAATTCCTATTAATTGTAATTGAAATATTTGCTCTCACAGTACTGGGAAAATAAATGCTAAAATGCGCCAGTAGAGTTGTACTATGTTAGCTGTGATGAAAGTAGTTTGATATTAAAATATTTACTTTTATTGTCTAACTAAATGCATTGAAAATAAAAGCTGTAAAAACAGGTTAGGTTTTTATGGCACTCACGCTGAGTTGCATGATCATAATGTGGAGTACTGCACACCCACTGGGGGGCACTGTGCTAAAGTACACAGTTAACATGCAAGTCTGTCCTTTTCTATCAGGATTTCTTGAAATGTTACTTTTTATTACTTTTATGCTGTGTTACAGATGCAGTTATGGTTATCTTCTAAACAGAAGGGATTTGATCCTATTGCAGTGATCTCATCGCTTTCCACCTTTTCTGTTCTATCCACCAAATTCTAACTTAGTCTGTCTGAATTTAGCACAATTTCCACCAGTGATGTAACCAGTCTAAGAATCACTGGGGACAGTAAAGGCTTGTAAGGGACATAGAGAAAACTGAGAAAAGGACTGTGCATGGAACAAAGTAGCAGATGACCACACTCCAGCAAAAAGATCCATCAGCTAGTACAACTGTAGAGGAATGAGACTTCTAATGCATTCCATGCTTGAGTTAAAAGCTCTTCAATGTGTAGTGTGTTAGAAGTCTCACTCCTCCTGTTGTAATAATTTACAGATATGAACAATAAAGGAATCTTTATACTAAAGTGCAGTCATCCATTACTTTGTTTCATGGACTTTCAGTGACAAGCTAAACATGCACCCAGTATATTTACGGGCATATGTGAACCTAATTTGAGAGGTATATGTGTATTGAAAGCTGTGCTGGTCGAAGTTACTTTGCAGATGAGATGCTTCCTCATTTGGTTTTCCCCTAAGCGTAGTGTTGCTTTTGTTTTTTTCTGCTGCCTGTAGGTATCACTGGTACCTCTGGCAATAGAGTGAAATGCCATAGTAATACTGGGTTATGCATTACTGGGTTGTGCTTGAGGAAAATGTCTGGGTGCAGAAGAAACCTGTTTGTCCAGTGTGGTCCTGCTACTGGAGGTCATGAGCTCAGGGAGCCTCACAGAGGACAGTAGTCTAGAAGAAGAAGTGATGCCCTGAATTGTTTTCCAGATGTAACTCTGCTGCATTAGATCCCGAGGACAAGGAACTCTGGGAAAATATCAAGAGGGTCACCGAGGCTGCTGCTACTGTGAGATATACTACTGCTGCTAGAAGAGGTACAGATTCCAACTTAAAAGGCTCTTTAGTCAGTACTGAAGTCTATAGATGGAGTGTGTGAGTTTTCAAGTCAGTAAGGGAGTTCTGAATTACTCACCCCTCTTTCCCATGTCTTGTTCTAATTAATAAAATATTTACTGTGACTGGCACCTGATTGTTACATATCTCCTATACTTCATCCATGGACTCAGCCCTGGGAAAACGCTAGCCCATTTTGTCTCTGGGGGTACATCACATGCCCCAGAGGAAGTCAGAAGTGCTCCAATAATATACTTTCAGAGAACTATTTCACTGAACATTCACCATTAGTTATGGTGGAAGGAACCCTCTGTTTCACTATTTCAAGAATTTGCAGATCATTAAATTCTATGAGATCCATGGTGTGTTAAGTATATCTAAAGCCTATATTTTTTATTTTCAGTTTCTTTTTGTATCCTATTAAGAAAGTGTTCCGTCTCTTCCTGTTTTTCAGACATAACAGGGAAATAAACCCAAAAGAACTGTATGCACAACCAAGCCTAAAATATATGTGGACAGGAAGTTTAACTAAATCTACCCAAAGTAAGGTAAATCCACTTTTACACAGATCCCTGTCTCACTCAACATTTTAGAATTTCCCTGACTTTTAGTCCTGGTGAATGTGGGAATGCAGACAGCTATAAATCAGGACAGGGATTCTAATCAAAACTAAAAAATGGCTTTAAATACACTTTAAGTAACTTACCCTTAACTGGAAACTATAATGGTTTACGATTTTTAAATTACATTCTTTGTTTTATTCATTTTGTCTATATTTTACTACAGTAAACAATCTTTGGGTTACAAATAAATAAATAACACATGATTAAGGATTTAGAGAGCACTATTGGTTATCAAAGGAAGCAGCACAGCAGCAGCCAGCCTTTTGACTAGCATTTTCTGACTGAAACTTCAGAATAAATCGTCTGATAAGAAATTAGTTCCTGGGAGGAGTCATTCAGTTCTCTGTGTAATTTCATATTGAGATGCACAGTTTTGGAAACAAAAGGCTGTTCATCACAGATTGCTAAACAGTCTCTGAAAGATATGTGAAAAGGTGTCACACTCCACAGTGCCATCCTTCAGTGTCAGCTCTTCCCTTGTAGCCAATCAGTGGCCACTGGCGTCATGACCAAAACACTTTCAGGCACAGTTTTAAGAGGTCAGAACACTGGGCCCCCAGTGCCTGAAAGTATTCCTAGTGATCCTAGTTTTCCCTGTGTTGCTATTCCCTCCAGTGTCCACCATGCTTCTGTGATCTCCAGTGTACCTCTTCCAGTGACCTTCAGTGTGAACCAGTCAGCCACTTGTTAACAGCACATGAGAAAGTCTGCAGCCTGTATCAGTGTTTCCCTTTGCATTACCAGCCAGTTTCCTACTCTGTGCCCCCGTGCAAGCCAGTCTGTTTCCACTGATCCCATGTGACCTAGTTCTGCTTGGATTGTGCTCCCTACTGACCTGTGATCCCAGCACTTCTGCTCTACAGGAGACTCTTCCTGCATATCTTATCCAGTCCTAGGTAGTTGCCTGCTCATGTGAGTTGGAGGGCTGCAACCTGGGAACTGTCTTCAACTAAACCATAAGCCCAAGCAAGGTGTTCTGGAGAGGACCAGGTGGCTTGTTAAACTCTGTGCCTCGGACTAAACAACTGGACTATCACCTCTGCTGAATGAGTGGGCATACTCAGCTCTCACCCAAATTCAATGCACCTCCCTATTCCCATAGATAAAGTCAAAGTTAGGCATATACCAGTCAGATCTATTTTCCCTGATTAAAGCTGTCTTGCTGCTGGCCAATTTTATACTGCTGTATTCTCTTCATTATTTTAATTCTTCTAATACAACCCCCAACTGTGCTCTTAGTCATTTTGGGCTTAAAATTAATATTTAACCCCACGCTCCCCCCGTCTAGCCTGGGGATGTGATGTTGTTCGGCTTTGGCATTCTTGGATCCCTGCTCTTGGTTTGGCTATCCTTTTTTCTTTTGTACTTCTCCTTCCTTTCCACCCTTTTTTCTCTGTTTGCTTTGGTGTGGCAGTGGATAACTGCCTTTATTCTGAGTTATTATCAGTGTTATATTTATGTTTTGTTATTTAAGTGCCATTGATGGCCCCTGCGTGGGCTTATCTTTTGCCCTGTTGGTGTTAGAGCACTGATTTCTCTAATTTCTAGTTCCTCTATGTGCAATTGATAGCCCCTGCGTTAGCTTGATTTGTTGCTCCTGTGTTAATTGTTATAAATTAATAAAAACCATTGAAATACAAATAAAATATTTAAAAAAGCCTTAAAAAAATTGATATTTAACTTCTGGCCAGGTTTACAATGTTGTGGTTTCTTCAAGCTAAAATCCCTAGTAGTGGGCCCCATGATGCCCTGCAAGGGTTAAATGCTTGTTAAGACTAGGGGGTAGAGGATAAAGCTGTAATATTCTTATCCTGGCTAGCCCAGTGTTCTTCTTTTCTCTCTGACGCTCTGGGTTGTGATTATGAACATTCCCTCTGCTTCCTTATGTACAATACAGGACTTTTGTTGCCTTTGAAAGGGGCTTTGCAGGGCTGGTTGCACAGAGGAAGGGAGTCTCCTTTATTATAAATGGCCTGATGGACTCTTCTAGTAATGTATATTAGTGTAATTCATGCATCATGACAACTTCCTTTTAGGTAACAGGTGAATACTATGCTTCCACAATTTAGACCTGTTTAATGGACACACATTGTGGGCAAAACTAGTAATTATGGTGCATAGATGAAAAGATAGGAATTCTTAAAAAATATCAGAAGCCATTAAGTAAGTCAAGATGACAGTGTCTTTTTAACACTTACCCTAATAATGAGCATTTTTTGGAGCAAGGGATGCTAGTGTGACGGTTAATGAAGATGGTAGACAATAGTGTGTGCATTGAACAGCGTGTGGTAATTAATTTTCTTGTGAACAAAGATGTAAAACCTGTGGATATCTACAGAAGACCTCAAGCACAGTACGGTGATGAGATGCTCAGCCTCAGCCAGACATTTGAATGGTCTAAACATTTCAATGATGGCCATATGTCTCTCAGTGATGATCCCAGCCATGGTGGTTCCCCAGCCCACAGCAGTCATTCCTGTGAACATTCAGCTCATGGAACGCCTGATCCTGGATAACTGACACATAACTTTTCATGAAATTGGACTCATAAAAGAGATCCTCAGAGATCAGCATTTTAGCACTGATGACAAAGCGAAGCAGTCTGTCCTAGGATGGTTCAGGCATATTGACAAATCTGTCTATGCTGAAGCTTTCCAGGCATTAGCTAAACACTGTGATAAGTGTATGAAATGTAGCAGGGGAGTATGTCGAAAAACAAACACAGTTTCCACTCCATGAAATTTGTTCTTTTATAATATAAACTGAGAAATCCCAGTTTGACTAGAATGCCCTTCATATTTATAATCTCTTGCATCTCCTTGCCTGTCTCTTGTGAAAGCTAATAAAAAAGTGTGAGTTGCACAAGCACCTTTCCCAACAACCCAACACATACACTATATTGCCAAAAGTACTGGGATGCCTGCCTTTACACACACATGAACTTTAATGGCATCCAAGTCATAGTCCGTAGGGTTCAATATTGCGTTGGCCAACCCTTCGCAGCTATAGCAGCTTCAACTCTTCTGGGAAGGCTATCCACAAGGTTTAGGAGTGCGTCTATGGGAATGTTTGACTATTCTTTCAGAAGCACATTTTTGAGGTCAGGCACTGATGTTGGACAAGAAGGCCTGGCTCACAGTGTCTGCTCTAAATTATCCCAAAGGTGTTCTATCAGGTTGAGGTCAGGACTCTGTGCAGACCAGTCAAGTTCCTCCACCCCAGAGTCGCTCATCCATATCTTTATGGACCTTGCTTTGTGCACTGGTGCGCAGTCATGTTGGAACAGGAAGGGTTCATTTCCAAACTGTTCCAACAAAGTTGGGAGCATGAAATTGCCCAAAATGTCTTGGTATGCTGATGCCTTAAGAGTTCCCTTCACTGGAACTAAGGGGCCAAGCCCAACCCCTGAAGACAGCCCTACAACATAATCCCCCCTCCACCAAATTGTACACTTGGCACAATGCAGTCAGGCAAGTATCGTTCTCCTGGCAACCACCAAACCCAGACACGTCCATCGGATTGCCTGACAGAGAAGCTTGATTTGTCAGTCCATAGAACCCGTCTCCACTGCTCTAGAGTCCAGTGGTGGCATGCTTAACACCACTGCATCCAACGCTTTGCATTGCATTTGGTGATGTAAGGCTTGGAGAAGGTTGCTCAGCCATGGAAACCCATTCCATGGGCTCTTTATGCACTGTTGTTCTGTTAATCTAAAGGCCACACAAAGTTTGGAGGTGTTTAGCTATTGACTCTGCAGACAGTTGGCGACTTCTGCATACTGCGCTTTAGCATGTTCTGACCCCCACTCTGTCATTTTACATGGCCTATCACTTTGTGTCTGAGTTGCTGTTGTTCCCAGTTGCTTCCACTTTGTTATAATACCAATAACAGCTGACCATGGAATATTTAGTAGCAAGGAAACCTCACGGATGGACTTATTGCACAGGTGGCAACCTATCACGGTACCATACTTGAATTCACTGAGCTCCTGAGAGCAATCCTTTCTTTCACAAATGTCTGTAGAAGCAATCTGCATGCTTAGGTGCTTGATTTTATACACCTGTGGCCATGGAGGCGAGTGGAACAACTGAATCTAAAGACATGCTGCTGGTAGGTTAATTGGCTCCTGTCTAAAAAAATTTCCCTAGTATGTGTATGTATGAATGTGAGTTAGGGACTTTAGATTGTATAGTGTGGGTACAGGCAGCAAGTAATAACTCTTTATACATATATTTAACATATGTATAACAGTGTTCTCCTCATTGTTCTATAGGTTTTATGTTTGGTGAGTTTTCATTTCTTTATTATATCTTCAGGTTGGATTTAAATTTTTGTATTACTGTATTCTACATTGCACTGAATTGTGATTGATTAATGTGTATATCATATATACAAATTAAAATGAAAACAGAAGAGTGTAATCAGCAGACTGGATTCTTCATACAGCTCTGGATGAAGTTTCCTGGGTGCACAGCAGCCTCCTGTGGCGAGTTTGTTGACTGAACTATTCACTGTAATTTTAGATGACATTATAGCACACCTGTGCTGAGAGGAGAAGAGAGGCTGCCAGTACTGACTTCTCTGGAAAGATATTAGTTCCCTGACTGGCTATGGCTTTAATCGTTTTTGAGTCCTGTAACACATTTACTGACCTGTAACATGCATGGAGATTATATACTAATTTCAAATTAGCAATTTAGTAAAAACTTTCTGTATAAAACATGCTGCACAGTTTATACACAATATTTATTACACACACTAAGTGCTGTTTCACACTGGTGCAATTTTTGATTTGAGTTGAGTTGCACAGAATTGTATGACAAGGGAATTCTCATTATATTCAATGGTGCACGTTCTCATCAATGCGACTCAGCACAGTTTGGTTTTGGAAAATGTTCCCGTGCTACTTTGATGCAACTTGGCTGCATTTTTGTATATTCTATGGGGCCAAGTTGCATCAAAGTAGCATTGAAGTTGCACTACATAATCACACTGAAAATCACAGCAAAATCGCTTTGTAGTAGTGTGAACCAAGCCTAAGTGTGCTTGCAGCTTATTATTGTCCTTGATATACAAAAGTTTCATTTCTACTTTAGTAAGAACTTTGACTTAGCATGACAGGCAGGTGACTAGCTTTTCCAGAAGGAAAAGTCAGCAACAGCAGCCTCCATAGCCTCTTATCCCAACTTTCCAAATTGTTATCAGGTACTTACTGCAATTTTCCTTTCCTGGCCTATTCTCATGATAGCACACAACTGGTTAACTCTCCCTCTGGAACCCACAGGACCACCTCTTCCTAGATCAGTAAAAGACAGCCCCTTCCCAACTGAAGTGTTCAATAACCTAACCTGCGATAGGCCACTAGGGAGGGAGTCCTGTGCTGACATAAGGATAGGCCAGGAAAGGAAAATTATGGTCCGTACCTGATAACAATTTTCCATTTTCCTGGCCCACCTCATGTCAGCACACAACAGAATATAACTAGCAGAATAAATGTTTGGGATGGAACACATAAAAAGAGACACTGACAGTCAAAGAAAAGGTACTAAAGACTAAAATAAATTATTGCTCTTCTCCCAAACTTTGCAGAACTTGCTGACCGAACATCTAGCTTGTAAAATTGAATGAAGGCTACACTTAAGAGCTTAAGCTAGTGGTCTTCCATATATCTTCCTCTATAATCCTGGTATACCTGCCCCAAAGGCTGTCATCCCCTTGTACCTCTTCTAGAGCAGAAATGCTTTCTTCCTGCATGCCAATTTAATCACCTTGGTAATCCAATAGAAGATGACTCTTGAGGACCTGATGACAAAATGAAAACATTGTCCAATATCCTCACCTAACCCTGCTTTTAACTTCTCCACAACTTTATCCCTGACCTGTCTGGTGTGTTCCTTGACCTTCATGCTGCTGTTTGTTCACTAATGTTCTCTAACAAACCTTTGAGGGCTTCACAGAACAGCTGTATTAATACTGAGAATAAATTACACACAGTTGTACTCTATTTACTAATTAGGTGACTTCTGAAGGTGATTGGTTCCACTAGATTTTAGTTAGGGGTATCAGAGAAAAGGGGGCTGAATACAAATGCACCCCACACTTTTCAGATAATTATTTGTAAAAAGTTTTGAAAACCATTTATCATTTTCCTTCCACTTTACAATTATGTGTCACTTTGTGTTGGTCTATCACATAAAATGCCAATAAAGTACATTTATGTTTTTGGTTGTAAGATGACAAAATGTGGAAAATTTCAAGGGATATGAATACTTTTTCAAGGCACTGTATCTGCACAAAAATATGGAGAAAATAATATTAATCTCTCACAAAAGCAAAAACAAAACAGGTACATTGTCCCTTTAAGACCCATCTGCTTTCATTCATGTACTTCATAAGCAGTAGCAGGTGAGCCAAGGCAGCATGTCCAGAGGCAGACAGGGGACACAGAGTCTGAGACAAACCAGTCAGACTGTCCAACCTCCAGAAGTGCACAGCAATGGAGCAACAGCAACAGGTCTTTACTTCACAAGAGAAAAACCTGACAGGACGAGAGAGAGAGAGAGAGAGAGAGAGAGAGAGAGAGAGAGAGAGAGAGAGAGAGAGAGAGAGAGAGAGAGAGAGAGAGAGAGAGAGAGAGAGAGAGAGAGAGAGAGAGAGAGAGAGAGAGAGAAGCCAATTTCTCTACTGACTTCTAAGGCTGTTTACGCCATTGCTTGGTGACTGGTGGTCACTCTCCCGTGTCGCCCCATCAACCTGACTCCTGTGACATCATTCACAGCTTCTCTCAGACTGAAAATAAAGCTAAGGAGAGCAGTGCAGCATTCTGCCAATACAACACAGAAAAAAACCCCAAAGGAGAGCCCAATGGTGACATTGCAGGGTTTAGTAATACCACACCCATACAATACTAGTGCTGTTTAACAGCTTAGGAATCGCCCTATAGCAGATATACTGCTAGAGTGCGGCACCTGTGCGCAGAATCACGTATATATACGTGATTGTTCATTTCCGGGTAGGGGGCTCGCACGCACCCTACCCGCGCCGCCATTCATGACTGCGGATGTCAATGACCCTGTCCCTGCCAGTAATTACCCGCCAGCGCCCGGTGATTACCGAGCATCTCCGACGGGGAGGAAGATTGCTTTGTTTACAAACAATCTTCCTCCCTTTCAGCTTGAGCACACTATACGGGATACACAGTACAGCCATCCTGATCAGTGTGCTTACAGTAAAGCACACCCCACGCCCCCTAGTAAAACACTCCTAGCACAGTTAACCATTTGATCACCCCTCACATTAACCCCTTCCAGCCCAGTGCCATTAGTATAGTGTCAGTGCTTTTTTTAGCACTGTATTGGTGTCACTGTGGTGTCAGTGACACCAGGTTAGTCCCACCCCAGTGTCAGAATGTCTGCCGCAGTCTCGTTAAAGTCACAGATCACCGCCAATTATTTGTAGAAAAAAAAATCCCATTATCTATATATGCCATTTGTAAATGTAGCAGAATACATTTTGATCTAAATTTATGATGAAATTTGATTTTTTTTATTTTTTTACTGGACATGCTTAATAGCAAAAAGTCCAAAATATTGTTTTTTTTTCTCAAAATTGCTCATAGCACAAAAAAAAAAAAAAAAAGCACAAGCAATCAAATATTACCAAAAGAAAGCCGAATTCATGGGGAAAACTGATGTAAATTTCATTTGCGTGCAGCATTGCATGACCGCGCAATTGTCAGTTAAAGTAACGGAGCACCGTAACGCAAAAAATGGCCTGGTCAGGAAGGGGGGTAAATATTCAGGAGGGCAAGTGGTTAAGAGACTTTTCCCTTGCCCAGATACCCAGAGCACCCAGTTTCAGGAAGGTTTACTTTGAAATGCCTGGGTCTTTCAACACCAGGAGAGGCTGAATCTAGAGGGGTAAGTGCTTCAGGGGGGAAATATTTACAGCAACCAAAATACTTACCAGCTGCAATCAACAGGTGGCTTCAAGTATGATCACAAAACAAGAACACTTCAGTTGGGGAGGGGCTATCTTTTTTTGATAGGGAAAAAGTATAGTGCATCCAGAAAGTATTCACAGCGCTCAACTTTTGCTACATTTTGTTATGTTACAGGCTTATGCCAAAATGGATTAAATTAATTTTTTTCCTCAACATTCTACAAACAATACCCCATAATGATAACATGAAAGAAGTTCACTTTGAAATCTTTGCAATTTATTAAAAATAAAAAAACAAAAAAACCCCCACACATGTACATACTGTAAGTATTCACAGCCTTTGCTCTGTACTTTGTTGAAGCACCTTTAGCACCAATTACAGCCTCAAGTCATTTTGAGTATGATTCTACAAGCTTGGCACTCCTATTTTTGGGCAATTCCTCCCGTTCTTCTTTGCAGTACCTCTCAAGCTCCATCAGGTTGGATGGGGAGCGTCGGTGCACAGCCATTTTCAGATCTCTCCAGAGATGTTCAATCAGGTTCAAGTCTGGGCTCTGACTGGGCCACTCCAGGACATTCACAGAGTTGACCCGTAGCCACTCTTGTTATGTGAGCTGTGTGCTTAGGGTCGTCCTGTTGAAAGATGAAATGTCGCCTCAGTCTAAGGTCCAAAGTGCTTTCAAACAGGTTTTCATCAGGGATGTCTCTGTACATTGCTGCATTCATCTTTCCTTCAATCCTGACTAGTCTCCCAGTTCCTACCGCTGAAAAACATCCCCACAGCATGATGCTGCCACCACCATGCTTCACTGTAGGGATGGTATTGGCCAGGTGGTGAGCGGCGCCAGGTTTCCTCCACACATGACGCTTGGCATTCAGGTCAAAGAGTTCAATCTTTGTTTCATCAGACCAGAGTGTTTTGTTTCTCATGATCTGGGAGTCCCTCAGGTGCCTTTCAGCAAACTCCAGGTGGGCTGCCATTTGCCTTTTACTGAGGAGTGGCTTCTGTCTGGCCACTCTAACATACAGACCTGATTGGTGGAGTGCTGCAGAGATGGTTGTTCTTCTGGAAGGTTCTCCTCTCTCCACAGAGAAACGCTGGAGCTCTTTCGAAAAGTGACCATCAGGTCCTTGGTTACCTCCCTGGTTAAGGCCCTTCTCCCTCGATCGCTCATTTCCCGCTCTAGGAAGATGGCTGGTGGTTCCAAACTTCTTCCATTTACAGATGATGGAGGCCACTGTGCTCGTTGGGGCCTTCGATGCTGCAGAAATTTTTCTGTACCCTCCCCCAGATCTGTGACTTGATACAATCCTGTCTCAGAGGTCTACGGGCAATTCCTTGGACTTCATGGCTCGGTTTGTGCTGTAACATGCACTGTTAACTGTGGGACCTTATATAGACAGGTTTATGCTTTTCCTAATCATGTCCAATCAACTGAATTTCCCACAGGTTGACTCCAATCAAGTTGTGGAAACATCTCAAGGATGATCAGTGGGAACAGGATGCACCAGAGCTCAATTTTAAGTGTCATGGCAAAGGCTGTGAATACTTATGTACATGTTGTTTTTTTTATTTTTTATTTTTAATAAATTGCAAAGATTTCAAAACAAACTTCTTTCACGTTGTCATTATGGGGTATTGTTTGTAGAATGTTGAGGAAAAAAATTAAATTAATTTAATCCATTTTGGAATAGGGCTGTAACATAACAAAATGTGGCAAAAATTAAGCGCTGTGAATACTTTCTGGATGAACTGTACAAGCTCTCTTCCCAAACATGGAGCAAAAGTCATTTGGTCCCTGCTGAACTGGCCAAATTTCGATCCACGTATGGCTGGCTCTAAAGTAACAATAGGAGAGCTTTCATTTGAGAGTTTTCATCAAGATGTGATACAATGACCTGCCAGCAGAATTGCAACCCATGTAGTTGTAGTGTACAGACTGGATTGGTCTGGTGATTCGATCCCAGGTTCTGATCCCTTAAGTGTACAAGCAACCAGGCACAAGGTATCTTTGTTTGGGGGTATCAAATCTCATTAATCCTCAGACACTAACCAGGCAGGAGTTGTTCTTTCTTTGTGCTTTTTTATTTGGTAGAACTGAGATGGGGATTGAAAAGAGATTTGGGATGCCTGGAACGTGAGAATTTGCTGAGGACACTATCCTGAAACAAAGAAACAATACAAGGCAGAGTTTTTCTCCACATAAAGGTAGCAACAGTTTCAGCACAGGGGGGGCTTCCTCTAAAGCGCAGCCCTGGCAACTAGGTCTGTAACAGTCCTTTTAGCCAGAAGTGGTGCACAAGGGACAGTCACTCTCTGAGGATGCTCTGGAGCCTACTCACTTTAATCCGTGTCACAAGGCACCCCAGAAAGTTCCTGTCTGGATGTTGCTTTGACGTTTCTGTGACTTGAAAGGATGACACTTCTGCTCCTTGGTGAGCTAGACACATCTGGGGTTTCTTTAGGTCTCTCCTAAGCCTAGGAAAGTTCGCCAGCAGGAGATTGCCCAGCCTGGAAATGGTGTCAAAGGACCCTGCTACTCTCTGCTCTCATCCTTATATACCACTCTCAGCCCTCTAGTGGCCACTTTCTCAATCAGGGATTGTCGGAGTCTGTATACAAAGCCAACTCAGGGGGAGACAGGCCAGCTTGCAGCTGCAGAACTCAGAGTAGGCAAAATACAATTATATCTCCACTTCTAACAGCAGAGGCAAAAAAACTACATTTGCCTCACTTCTAGCACTTAAGCTAGGAGGGTGTTGCATAGTCTACTGGATGCCCTCTACCTTTGTTTTTCTCCCTGTAGCCCCCCCCCTTTTCTACCTGACAAAAGCCTACTGGGTGGAGTGGTTTCACATACCTGGGTAGTGAGCCTGTGATGAAGAGGAAGGCCTCCGGCTCGGGGGCTACTGGCAGAGAAGCAACAGGAGCACAGTGAGGTATGAGTGCCCGTGATCAGTCCAGTAGTCTGTGTGGCAGGAGCAGCAGTCAGCAGGTGTATGTGGCAGCAGAACAGGTTAGCTAGCATGGAGATTGGCTGGCGGCAGGCTGTGGGTATGCAGCAGGAAGCAGGAACCAGATGTGAGCTTGTGGGACTGAAGAGCTGTGGCAGGCAGGATGAGCAGGATCAGACAACCCGGGTCAGTAACGGTCAGGCAGACAGGTATAGACGGCAGATAGCAGGATAGTTGGGTCACAAGCAGGGGCGGACTAACAACTCATGGGGCCCCTGGGCAATAGGGGAGCCCCTGTGTCCTTGCCCAAACTCAAAAAAGCCTATGAAAAAGGTACCAGGGGCATCTCATGGGGCCCCCTACTGACCCCGGGCCCTCAAGCAGTGCCTGAGTTTCCAAATCGTCAGTCTGCCCCTGGTCACAAGCCAAGTCAGCAACGGGAGGTCAGTCAGGCAAGAACAGGAGGCAGAAGCAGAACGGAGGTCAGGATCAAGTCGGGTCAGGATCAGAGGTCAAACACAGGAATCAAGAACGAGCACATAGAAGATGTAGACCAAACAGCAATGTGTCAATACTGCTGCTTGTTTAAATAGCCCATTTGGTGCCAGCATTGGTGACAGGCACGTGAGTGTGCATGAATACATGCATGCGCCTATGCCCATGTCTGTGCACATCTGCTCGGCCAGTTACCAGTCTGTGCCTGCGCATATGTATGTGCCGGGAACCTTCATTTGCGCTATGGGCAAGCCTACCCTGACATTTGGTGTATAACAAAGATAAAGGGGGTATTAGCTCTGACCCTCCTGCAGAGATGTCCACCTGGAGATCATAGTGTGATGCATGCTTGTCTATAAGGGCACAGCTTAAAAGTGAATCTGGTAATAGATGATTCTTTTTTTATATCCATGCAGCGGGCTGGACGAAACAAAAAAACAAAAACTGATTCCTCCAACCACACAGTTGAGGTGGATGAAGGCTCCCACCCTCCGCCTCCTTCCTTCCACACCAGGACATTGTATTCTGATAGCAGGACTCTCCTTCGATAAAAGGTTTCCAACATTCCCTTTCAACAGTAGTCAGTCAATTTAACCATCAACTTCTGTTGAACAGGACAGCCACACGTATCAAATTTGGACCAGTTCAGAAAGAATTTTAATCCATCTATGGTCAGCTTTAGATAGAAGACTTACAATGCACACAACATAAAAGAAGATAGGTTGCTGTCGCTTGAGCTTGGCACCCATCACTCACAGCTTATTGAGAGCTGCACTGATGTCATAATGTTTGTGTTGCTCTCTGTATCATCCATGACTGTCCACAACTTGAAGACTATTTGGAATGAAGAGAACCTAATGTGTTCTTTAATCTGCCATATGACATCAGAAAAAGGTAAGTAAAAAAGCAAAAAAAGCCACTGGGGGACCTTAAGGACTGAGGGTGGGGGAAGGCTTTAGAGGCACAAAGTCTAGAGTTGGGAGTTAGGCTTAAAATGACACAAACAGAACATTTGCCTGTAAGTGCCATAATATTGAACAGGGGTATCAAAATAAAATTCACGGAGGCCCAGCCATTCACATTTTCATCCAGCAGAGGTCCGAGCCTCATGTTTGAGCTATGACTCGGATCCTTCATGTCACAGCCCCACTCCCTTACATTAGAGTTTCTCCTTTACATCACTGTCACAGTTTCCCCTTTACATCAGTTCTCCCTTTTACATCACAGTACCCCCTCTACATCACAGTACCACCTTTTACAATACAGCCCCTTCTATAGAATACAGTGTTCGTTTTACACCACAGAACTTTGCTTTTAATTCCCCCATTTACATTACAGCCCCATTTATATCAATGCTCTCTGTCCCCACTTCACATCACAGACTCCCTCCTTACATCACAGACCTTCCCCCTTTACATCAGTGTCCTAAACCACCACCTCAAATCACAGCCCCCCTCCCCTTCACATCAGTGTCCTCTGTCACTCCCTCACATCACAGCCTCCCCCCCCTCCTTGCACTTCAGTCCCACTCTCCACCCCCTTTCTTTGTATCCCAGTCTCCTTTACAGCCCCTTTCCTTGCATCCCAGTCCTCTTTATAGTCCTTCATCCTTGCATCCCAGTCCCCTTCACAGACCCCCTTCCTTGCACCCCAGTCTCCTCCACAGCAACACTCCTTGCACTCCAGTCCCCTTTACAGTCCACCTTATTGTATCCCAGTCCCCTTCACAGCCCCCCTCCTTATAATCCAGACCTCTTCATAGCCCCCCTTCATTGCTTCCCAGTCTGCATTGCAGCCTGCCTTCTGTGTATCCCAGTCCCCTACACAGTCCTACGCCTTGCATCCCAGTCCCCTTTACAGCCCCCCCTTTCTTTGCACCCCAGTCTCCTTCACAGCTTGGTATGTTACCTGGCTTCTAAGGCTGGCGATAGAAGGATAACATTTTGAACACAAATTCTCAGAATGCTCTCAGAATGTTCAAGTGTAATTCAAAAGATTTCATTTGCTTTTAACATTTGATTTTGCAATGAATGGACTGAAGAAAAACCACATACACCATTAAAAATTCCTTCAAGAGAAACCTTCCATCCTGCGAATGGTAATTTGACCTACTAATTACAGAAAGTTACTTTCTTAGAACAATCTTTTCCTAAGAATATTCATTCAATATCTTACCCATCTATGGCCAGCTTAACAGGCTCTCTGTATAACTGTTGTTATACACAATGTTAGATTGTTTGCTTCTCCGGGATTTCTTTGAATGGTTCTGTGTACTTACAAATATCTGCATCAACTGCTGTTACTTTATCAATGTGGGAAATAAACTATAAATGACTCCAGCAAAGCCAATCTAGAATATCAAAATGCCAGGATATACAGCATATCAATCTCATCATTTCAGCAGAGAAGGCATCAGGAATTTTTATGGAATTACACAGCTCAGTGCTTCTGGTACAAATAAAATAATAATTCCACCAAAAGCCCTGTTCACACATTCACATTTTAAAAAGCCAGTCAGAATGGACTAAAATACACTTGCCATTAAATTCTGGATAAAGCCTTTTCATAACTTTGTGTTGTGTTGCAGGACAGCATTGAAAATAGTTCAGGCCTTTTTTTTTCTTGTCTATGTTCAGGCATTTTGTGCCCCATAGAAGTGAATGGTAGCACATGAAAAAGCACATATGTTGTGTTTTTCACGCATTTTCTACTCCTGGTAACCTGGGTACCTGCCATGTGCTCACACAAGACCTCAGAGCAAGATGACTGCTACAGACAGAAGGAGAGTTAGATGCTGAAATGTTCATTAGGGAGATTAGCAACTGTTAGTGATCAAGAGTGGATTCAATATCTTCACCTTGTCTTCTCCACCTCCTCTTCTAGCAAAGCTGCTACAATTGCTGTTGATGCTGAAAGTATGGCAGGAAATCTCTGATTGCTCCCATGTGCACTAATATACACCACAAGCTATCCACGAAGCAGCTCTCACAAATTGGTGACTAATGATGTCACAGCAATGGCTAACATGAAAAACTCACAATGCATAGACACATTGAACACACATGCGCAGATGTGTATCATCATGCATTGATAACATATAATCACAAAGGTGTGCACCTAGCCTTATACTTACCAATTTAGTAATATTATATGGTCTTTTTTAGTTTCACAAGTGGCAGTCATCAATGGATGGGCTGCTGTGCCCGCACAATCGCAGCCGCAGGGAAACCACATAGATGCCAACCTAACCTTACATCTGTTCATAGAATGTCTGCATGCTAACCCAAGCTCTATCCATGTTATAATATGGATTACACAGTGACTGGACATCTCTCTGTCAGACGTATGTACAGTATATTGTTCTTATTTTGCATATTTTGAATAATTTTGGATAATTTTTTCATGGATTTTTTTGTGTGTTTTTTGGTCTCAAATAATCTTCAGCATTCCTATCATAATTTTTTTCTCTCTGCTTTTCTATAGTTCATCTAAATTTTAACTCTTCTTCCAGATTGTTCTAAATGTCTGAAGATTTTCCTCAGTATGCCATAGACAGGCAAATCCCTCAGAAAGTTAGGTTGTAGGACATCTAACCACACATGATTAAAACTCTAAACCATCAGAGATGGCCCTGAATTTCCATGATTTGTCCAACATGTGGATGTGGTTCATATGCGGTACAAAAAAAGAATGATTGGTAGCAACTGCAGAGATTTACTAACTTACTGAAGAATATCCCAATGTGACAAGAATCAGTTCCAATATTTCCAAGTGTGCATTTTCTTTCTTGTGTTAGCCATTTGCCCAGCTGTCATGTGCAGTACTTAGATCAGTCACATTGCCTGTCCAATGATGGACAAAGTCTGTTTTTTTTGTTGCTCTGCAGAGAATAAAGGGGTTCCCTGTAGTCTTTGCTACAGTACAGGAATATGAAGCCAGAAAGTATTGGAAGCAGATGTGCATCACACAGAATTTGGAGAAATGGGATTGGGCTTGAAAACCTTTTATAATTGCATGCCAGGCACATCTCATCTTTCTCCACTCACTCCATAGATATGTAGTGCAAAGGGACATTTAAGACCTGTCCCTGGTACTCAGCCACTGTATCACTGGAACAAGGCGGTGTCATCTATAGGGTGACCACTAGATGTCATCTGTCCGGATGGAAGCTGTATCCAGCCACTATATTAATGGATCAGGAGGGTGTCATCTATAGGGTGACCACTAGATGTCATCGGTTCCAGGAGGAGCTGTATCAGGGATCCAGGGATGTCACTTGCAGATGTGTTCTTGCTAGGCACAGCCCCAGGACCTTCTGATGATGTGTACTTACACAATACGCGTTAGGGAAGTGCCAAGCTATGTTTATCCTGTGTACATGTACCTCCGGGTCTGGCCGTTTATTAGCAGCTGAACCTTTGTTAGTAAGTTCCTTTTTGATTGCTTATTGACCTTAATAAACGATATCACACTATTTGAGGCCTTTTTCCACGGGCTCTTTATTTCTGGGGAGCCTGTAATCCAGAAGGTCCTGGTGCTGTGCCTAGCAAGAACACATCTGCAAGTGACATCCCTGGATCCCTGATACAGCTCCTCCTGGAACCGATGACATCTAGTGGTCACCCTATAGATGACACCCTCCTGATCCATTAATATAGTGGCTGGATACAGCTTCCATCCGGACAGATGACATCTAGTGGTCACCCTATAGATGACACCGCCTTGTTCCAGTGATACAGTGGCTGAGTACCAGGGACAGGTCTTAAACGTCCCATGCGCTTTAACATGCGCTATCTGGTTAGTGCATTACTTGGCTATTTTCTGATATCCACTATTTCTGGCTCCTCACATGTTGGAGACTGTATGCATATTCAGCACATCTGATGAACTTACGCAGTCATTTTACTGATCCACAATCATCATTTACTCTGAAGGTTCACGAGGTGCCTTTTGTGCCAGCAGCTACCCTACCTACATCCTACTGTGTGCTCGATTTTATATATATATTTGTATATATAAGTTTATTTTATGTAGTGCAAAGGCCTGCCTGACTAAATTCTTAAGCAAGGACCAGTTGGCAATTGTAATTGCTGTGGTCCCAGTACATATATTTTGACATTTATGGTATTATCTGTAGCTAAAACATAGGTACAATTCTGCTAGTACCTACCCTAGCATAGTTATTGTAGTCTTTGGATATGTGAATGCTAAGTTCTAGTCAGGCCCATACCCCAGAAAGAGTCCAGCAAAATAACTGCCAATACTGTAGAGTGCACTGACCATTCGAGCACTCGGGCACTGTTCGAGGGCCCGGGGTCAGTAGGGGGCCCCATGAGATACCCCTGGTACCTTTCATTGGCTTTTTCATAGGATTTTGTGGGTGAGGGCGAGGACACAGGGGCCCCATGATCCCTTATTGCCCCTTAGTTGTCAGTCTACCCCTGGTAGAGTGGTAAAGAAAAGTTGACCTGTTTTTACGTCTATGGTGACAGTCCTACTTTCAGAGAATGAGCAGGTGATATCATTGCTCTGGTTCATGGCACCTACCCTGAGTGTAAGAATCAGACCTCTATTTAACACAATTAGAGCTTGAGGTGGACAGAGCTTTTTTTGTGGTGGGACCTTATGCAGATGATTCTCTTTCCATACTTGCTGTATGCTGTTTATCATATTGTTCGATGCACTTATGTAATGTAAACACAGCTATATGCTTTTTATTCATTTTTGTATTAAAGCAGTATTACAGTATTAAATTATATTTCATGCATAAATCCTTCCCACATTGAGAGAATTTATGGAGATGCCTTTGGAATAATGGTAAAGATACAGTGAAGGAAATAAGTATTTGATCCCCTTCTGATTTTGAATGTTTGCTCACTCACAAATAAATGATCAGTCTAAAAATCAACTGGTAGTGTATTGTAACACTGAGAGACAGAATAGCAAAAAAAATTCAAAAGAAATGCATCATTCAGCAGGATTTCTGGTTGCCAGGTGTCTTTCATACAGGTAACAAGCTGAGATTAGAAGCAGTCTGTTAAAGGGGGTGCTGCTAATCTCATTTTGTTACCTGTATAAAAGACACCTGTCCACAGGAGCAATCAAACAATCAGATTCCAAACTCTCCACCATGGCAAAGACCAAAGAGCTGTCCAAGGATGTCAGGGACAAGATTGTAGACCTACACAAGGCTGGACTACAAGGCTACCAAACTATCGCCAAGCAGCTTGGTGAGAAGGTGACAGCAGTTGTGCAATCATTTGCAAAGGAAGAAACACAAAACAACTGTCAGTCTCCCTAGGTCTGGTGCACCATGCAAGATCTCACCTCGTGGAGTGTCAATGATCATTTGAACAATGAGGAATCATCCTCTGGAACTCCCAATCCATCAGACTATCACCTACTCTCCTCTCATTTAGGCGCACCCTGAAAACCCATCTCTTCAGGGAAGCCTACCCCACCCCCTGCTAATTGCCGACCTCTTCCACTCTTCCTACCACTCCATTCCCCACAGCTATCTCCTCCTGTACCACTATCCCCTCCCTCCTAGATTGTAAGCTCGAAAGAGCAGGGCCCTCGAACCCCTCGTGTATCACATTGTATTGTTTTCGTACTGTTGCATGTTCTGTCTCCCTTTGTAATGTACAGCGCTGAGCGAACTGTTGGCGCTTTATAAATACTGTATAATAATATTAATAATTTCAGAACTATAAGTGAGAATCTTGTCAATGATCTCCAGGCAGCTGGGGCCACAGTCACCAAGAAAACAATTGGTAACACACTACGCCGACAAGGATTGAAATCCTGCAGTGTCGCAAGGTCCCTCTGCTCAAGAAAGCACATGTCCAGGCCTGTCTGAAGTTTGCCACTGAACATCTGAATGTAGCAGAGGAGGACTGGTTGAAAGTGTTGTGGTCAGATGAGACCAAAATCGAGCTCTTTGGCATCAACTCAACTCGCCGTGTTTGGAGGAGGAGGAATGCGGCCTATGACTCCAAGAACACCATCCCAACTGTCAAACATGGTGGTGGAAACATTCTGCTTTGGGGGTGTTTTTTGCTAAGGGGAAAGGACAACTGCACCGCATCAGAGGGACGATGGACAGGGCAATGTACCATTAAATCTTGGGTGAGAACCTTCTTCCCTCAGCCAGGATATTGAAAATGGGTCGTGGATGGGTGTTCCAGCATGACAATGACACAAAACACACGGCCAAAGCAACAAAGGAGTGGCTCAAGAAGAAGCACATTAAGGTCCTGGAGTGGCCTAGTTAGTCTCCAGATTTTAATCTGATTGAAAATCTGTGGAGGGAGCTGAAAGTTCGAGTTGCCAAACGTTAGCCACCAAACCTTAATGACTTGGAGAGGATCTGCCAAGAGGAGTGGGGCAAAATACCTCCTGAGATGTGGGCAAACCTGATGGCCAACTACAGGAAATGTGTGACTTTTGTGATTGCCAAGGGATTTGCCAACTAAGCCCTGTTTTGTGAAGGGGATCAAATACTTATTTCCCTCATGAAAATGCAAATCAGTGCATAATTTGTTAGACATGCATATCTTTTGATTTTTTTGTTGCTATTCTTTCTCTCAGTGTTACAATACACCTACCATTCAATTTTTAGACTGATCATTTCTTTGTGAGTGGGCAAACATTCAAAATCAGCAGGGGATCAAATACTTATTTCCTTCACTGTATCCTTTATGAAATATTTGGGTATTTGTTTCTTGATATCGTTTTCCTATTAGAAATCTGAAAATAATGGAGAAAATGTGCATCTAACCTTTATACTTTAAGGTCCATCCCATCTGGTGAGTGGGATTTTTTGAGGGTCATTTGAGGATAACACAGTTGGAGCATATCTGATGTGCAGTTAAAAACACGTGGTGTTGTAAATAATTTGCCTGGTTAAAGGTGGTGGATCTTTTTAAAAGCACAATTTATGTATTATAAATGAATCACAGTTACTCAAAGATTGTGGACTTGGTGGTCCATGCTTCTTTTGGTAGCAGACACTTTCTGTGACAATGACAAAGCTGCCCTCTACAGTATGTCACTGCATTTTTGTGGTATAACTGTTTGTACAACATTATTACCCCCCCCCCCCCATTGCCATAGCTGCCATTACATTGAAATCAACTTTAGTAAAACTAAGGTCAGATAATCCTAAAATGAGAAACAGTGGGTCTGCATGCTGGGGAAGTAGGTTTCTTAATATTTACACATTTAAAAAAATGTATCTTATTTATCTTTATTTTATTTTCATCACAAGGCTGTCCCTGCCCTGTTGAAGCATAGGGATATCAATGCAACCTGGGTACTACTTTACAAAAAAAACAAAAAAAAAGAAAATTCTAGGCTTAAACACCAGATTGTCTCTGTACCAAATGTTTTTTTTTTTTATGGTTTCCTTGCAATATAAGACTACTAGCTTAAACACTGGCCTTGCAAAGGTGAAGATGGCTACAAAAGTTCTTTTTGTGTTATCTGCATTTTTTTTTTGCTGTAAGACAGCTTTTCAGTTTGGCCTCAACTGCGTCCTTGGACTATTCTGACAATGTGGATTGTACTGATAGCATAAAGGAAAAAGTGGAAACTGTTGTTTCAAAGGAGTTGGAAGCCTCAATCAAGGAAGACAATTAAAAACTGACAAAGAAAAAGGCCTTCTATCTGGTTTTCTTTGCTGTGAGGATCACAATGAGGCAAAAAAGACCAAAGCTCATACATATTTTCTGATTGGCAAAACAGACATTACCCCTTTGCCTGACAAAGATGAAGAGTTTGATGAGAATGCAGCTGGCTTTGCTTAACTGCTTCAGCTCTGCCCCTAGCAGAAATACTGCTACAGGGCGGCAGCTGTGTGCAAAATCACGTCTATATATGTGGTTGTGTATTTCCGGGTAGGGGTCTCTTGCGTGCCCTACCTACGTTGCCATTCGTGGCTGCGGCTGTCAATCACCGAGTCCTGGCTCGTGATAACTTGCCGGCGCCTGATGATTGCCAAGGATCTCCGACGGGGGGAGAACTGTTAGTTCACAGCCATGCAAAGCAGTGTGCTTACAGTGAAGTACAAACACAGCACACACTGTACAATGGCACACAGTTAACCCTTTGATCACCCCAGATATTAACCCCTTTCTGCCCAGTGCCATTAGTATAGTGTAAGTGCTTTTTATTAGCACTGATCACTGTATTAGTGTCACTGGGGATGTCAGTGACACCAAGTCCATTCCTCTCAGTGTCAGAATGCCCGCTGCAGTCCCGCTGATCACTGCCATTACTAGTAAAAATTAAAAAAAAAAAAAGCCCAGTATATAAACCGCCATTTTAAAAATCTATAGATTTCACATAAACAAATTAATTTACACGTATTGGGATTTGTTTTAGCAAAGACATGTAGCAGAATACATTTTGGCCTAAATTTATGAGGAAATTTGATTTGTTACATTTTTTTACTGGACATGTTTCATAGCAAAAAGTCAAAAATATAATTTTTTTCTCAAAATTGTTGGTCTTTTTTTAAAGCACAAAAAATAAAAAAGCGATCAAATGCCACCAAAAGAAAGTTCTATTCGTGGGAAAAAAAGGACATAAATTTAGTTTGGGTGCAGTGTTGCATGACCGTGCAATTGTCAGTTAAAATAATATAGCGTGGTAACGCAAAAAAATGGCCTTGTCAGGAAGGGGGGTAAATCCTCTGAAGGGCGAGTGGTTAAACAACCCAGTCCTTGTGGCAGAATAATTTTTTGTTGTGGAAAGGAAAGAAGAAAAACATTTAATCTGTTTATGCAGCTTATTGTGTAAGGTTTTTTAGTGTTTCATTAAAATGTGTAACTTACTGTTTTGTGAATGCCTTATAAATAGTTACATAAGTTTGCATCTTGTTATGTTAATCTACACTGGCTATTTTTATGTACTATTAATTATAACATAAATAACTTCTACATTTTAACTGGCCATAAACAGAATCAGGGATAAAGGGCCTAACCGATGTATGCCTAACTTTTGTTTTTTCTATGGGGGTGGGGTGGGGGGCAGTAAATGCGAGTGATCCTGTGGGGACCCCTCTCAGATTGCTACAAGAGTACTGTGTAAGAACACTGTGTGTAAAAGACAACACACCTTTTCAGGCTCCCCAGACACAGAACCCTCGTAGGCCTATCCATATGACACAGAGAATGAAGTCAGCTGCACCACCCTCATCCCAGATGGCACTGAGAACTTCTTCATGGCACTCTCAGCTCTTGCTCCTGTAGTGGGTACTAGCTGCTCTTCCACAGAAGCCTCTCTCTCTGCCACTGTGTACTGGGGGGAGGGTGGGTGGTGCAGGTAGGTAGGCGGTCTTTTTCCTGTTCCTTGGGGGCCCACTCAGGTACCAATGGTCACACCTGGACACAGCTACGAGATCTCGTAAAGTGAATGCATTCAAGTCACCTCAGTTGCGATTGCAAACACTTCAGCTTTATTGGCATAATATCAGGGTTTTTATACTGTAGCCTTTGGGCAGACTCCAGATAACACACGTTCAGACCATCCAATCAAATACATGTACATTATCTTTACCTTAACTCAACAATTTGTATGATGTCTGCATTACACCTAGGTTTCTGCCTTATCTTTTACACCATATCTGGCCTAACGCGCAGACCATGGCTTTAATCTGGCCCAACGCCAAGCTGTTGTTTCAACTTTTCAGAAATGAGAGTAAAGGTTATCTCCTTTTTTGTAAAGTTTGCAAAAACACTTATTTCTACATATAGCTGGCATAGACAGTTTTGTTAGTGTGTACAAAGTTCATACAGTATATATATTTATGTTAAGCAAGCATCTTGTATTAGTGTGTACAAAATGGATTTGGTTATGTTCCATTAATCCTTTCAGATGGTATTTTATATGGATACCACTAACTTATTTCCTTTGTTTGTAAAGTCTTATATTTTATTTAGTTTTTTTTTCTGCCTGCAGCTACAGGGATCGCTTTATATGCTGCAGGTAGAAGGATAGAATATATGCTATTTAGCAGCTTTCAATCAACAATTATATTATCACAAATCACCCTTTTTTATATTAAAAAAAATCCTACGCCACATTTTATTAAAACTCCTGAGAATGGGGGCTGACTGTGACCCAAAATTAAAGGGGCAATGTTGCTTCTTTTTTTTTTCATCAGGCTCCATTTTGGTTATTTATCTGCTCAATACCCTGTTCCAGAAGGTTAAACGTATGTTCCTGATTTTTTTAATAAATTTCTTCACTGTATTTGGTGACACAGGTCTTACGCTAACATTTTCATAAAATAGCTTTATCAAGGAAGACTAAAAGCTCTGCCTGTAGATGATATCTTCACACTGGGAGCAAATGATCAGCAGTACAGCAAAGAACTGAATATTCCCCACATGCTGACAAACACGAATGTCCTGCAGAGTCCAGGAAATGAGTTGTCAGTGTAGATGAGACTTTCTATGTGCTATCACTGAACTTTAAATATCACAGAAACTATGATACAACTAGAGATCAAACTGATGTGGTCTGCCTGACATGAGTAAAAACATTTTTAATGGTTCTCTCCAAACAAGTGTCTTAAGTTATCAGCAGAAACCCAGAAAGCCAATAAACCTTTAATATCATGACTTATTACATTTTGTGTCAGGATCAGATCACAGTTTAGATGCTTGCTTGTGCTATTCAGATGGCATGTTAGCTTAGCAGGTATAGCTCATTGGATCCTCCCATGCTCGCCTCCAGGACTTCTCCCGAGCTTCTCCCATCCTATGGAATTCTCTACCCCAATATGTCCGGCTGTCTCCTAATCTATCCACCTTTAGATGAGCCCTGAAAACCTTTCTCTTTAAAGAATTCTTTACTGCTTCTATCTATTAAACCACCATTTATTTCCTCCAATAGCTCATCCCCCGACAGCTATTACCTTTTGTATCACTCAACCCTTCCCTCCTAGATTGTAAACTCTAACGAGCAGGACCCTCTGTTTCCTGTACCAAATTGTATTATAACTGTAATGTCTCCCTTCGTTTTGTAAAGCGCTGCACAAACTGTTGGTGCTATATACGTCCTGTATAATAATAATAATCAGTACTTCTAAGCGCTACCACCTTGGCACTTTGCCTAGTTTGTATGACAAAGAGCTACTGCCTCAGAGCTCTTGCACTAAAAATTTACATATTGCTAGGTAGGTTATGGGACTGTTTGGTGCTGATGATGCAGGGGCTTGTGTACGCTGCTGGATGGGTTAAGCGTATTAGGTGATGGGAAACACAGCATTTTGCAGTTGTAACTTGTATCAAGGTGAGGGGAAATCATCCAGTTGGGATACCTGCACAGGAGACAGCTGTTTAAGATATGATATCCCCCATACTTCTGCCCACTTACTGACCTGTCACCAAAAAAAAATAAATTTAAGGGAAATTCCTCTAATGAAGTTTTACAAACAGTTTTATGTTATCCCAGTAACATCTGGACCTGGGTAAATACACATTTTCAGCACCACGGAAAGCTCCAGATGATGTGCCGTTCTAATCTAAGCTGGTATTGCAGTTTACTGTGCTGGTTGTGACTTTTGGATAGTCAGTGAGCAAACATTTGCCATAGTACAAACACAAAATTGTGTACATGCTCTATAGATGTAATAATTGTCCCCCTTTCAGGGTCGGTTAACTTTGTCTGTCCTGGTTGCGGGTGAGAGAATCACATCGTTCCCGCACTCACAACCACCCACAGTCAAATTGCGCTGCTATTAGGAGACGTGCAGGGCTGCCATTCATTATGAATGGACCCACCACACATCTCAGCCCGCAGTGCGATTTGAGCTGTGGGAACTGCAGGGAAACCACATGGTCAAAAAGACCATGCAGTTTCCCTGCGGCCGCATTTTAAAAATCCTGCATCCACCTTTTTTTGTGTGGAAACATGGGCATAACAGCCCATTCAAATAAGTGGGCTGCCGTGCCCGAGCAAATGTGGACCGCACGGTCCACAATAGTGTGAACCAGTGCTTAGTCTTTAGTCTGCCATTTCAGGTGTACAGCCTGGTATCACCATAACAAGAGAGCCATCATTGCAATGGATCTCTGCTATACCCCTCCCAGTCTGTGTGGCCTTCAATGTCAAGCTGGTGCTTCTAGCGGATGGGTTGGTTAGGTGGGGCTCAAAAGAAATACTCTTCTAAAAGAAAAAATACTTTGTACTGATAGGCATTGAGTAACTCTACACCTTTTGTGCTTCATGAAGGAAATAAAAAAATGTTGGGGTTTTACCTGCCCTAGTATAAGAACAAATAAACACCAAACATATTTTTTTTAACACAAAAGCAGAGTCCTCATGTGCTCAATCAACTGTTTATAAAAAAAGTGTACATTATACATTACATACCTATTTTGTTGCAGTCTTTAGCCTGGTCCAGTGATGTCATGGGTCCTTCCACTTTTCCTCAGCAGTAGCAATGGGTGGTCCTTCCCCCTGTAGTAAATGATGATTATGTAATTACACGTGAGACAATGAGTGCAAACTGCATGATGGCGCACCCTCTGGAGGTGTGTCTACAACTTCGTGTACTCAAAGATAGTGAATGGAATAGGTTTGGCTGTCATTCAACCTAGTAGAGACTCACGGCATAGTATGCAGGAACTGGGATGAAGTTCAGAGGGAGTAGTAGTGTTTGGCCACAGGAGGAAAAGAAATCTACAAACAGATATGTAAACATAATTGCAGGTTTTTTTCATTTTTACTAAGGGCAGATGAATCCATCTCTAATTACTTCATAGAACTCTGGAACTCTGGTCCTGTCTCCTGTAACATTTGACAGGAACTAACCAAGATGCAGCTGTAAGGCAAGGGTTACATCACCAGTGCCTCACTTAACTTGGAAGTAGAAAAACAGTAATTGTAAGTAAAAGCAAAAAATGTTTGCTGAGCTGATGAATGTAAGATGATTTGATATCAGCATGCTGAGCTGTGTTGCTAAAATGATTTTTTAGTGAAATGGGGAAATATAAACTTTAACCCCTTGACGCCGACATAACACAAATATGCAGCCTCACAGAACTGAGCTTCTTTCCGTGGGGCCGCACGGCACGCTCTCAGCGCAAAGACCGCAGTGTCACTGAGATTCTGGGTCACATGATCGCTGTGATAGCCTCTGATTGGCTATCACAGTGATCAGTCACTGTATAGCCCGGCCCCCTTGTTTTTTTCTCTCTCTATGAATGGAGGAGAGAGATACATTGTATCTCTCTAACTCCTGGCATAGAGGGAAAAAAATGTTTATTAAAAAAAAAAGAAGATAAATAAACATTAAAACATAAAATCAAAAATAAAGAAAAAATACCTAGATCAAGGTTTTATCTAGTTCAGTGCCAGGGTAAGTGTTTGGGTCAAGGTCAGGGTCAAAGTCAAAAGGTCAGGGTCAAAGGTCAGGATTAAAAAAAATATGCTATCAGTGTCATTTAGTGTCAGTGTGTTTTACGTACAAAAAAAGACAAAAACAAAATGCGCACTATTGTTTCTGAGCTGTACTACAGGTACAAACAGGAAAGAACATAAACATATATGTTATCACTGCGATCATCAAGAGCTGGAGAATTTATTTTGGGTTGTTCTTTGGTGGTAGGTTATGGTAGTAACAAGAAAAACACAGCTAAATACTATTTTGGGCCAGTTTTCCTTCTATTATAAAAAAAAAATCAGGAGATATCCATTACCATTTATCACCAAATGAAAGCCCAATTTATCCTGAAAAAAACAAGGTATCATCCACCTGGATGTACAAAATAGTTGTGATGATCTGTACGGTTTTACTAACACATCTCAATGTTGCAAAACTGTGCTTAGGCATTTAGATTTGTGTTACCCTTAGGTGTGAAGGGGTTCAGTAACAGGTGTTGCCAGAGGATAACTTTGTAATTATTAATACATG
Organism: Staurois parvus; assembly: GCF_062004578.1. Lineage (NCBI taxonomy): Eukaryota > Metazoa > Chordata > Amphibia > Anura > Ranidae > Staurois > Staurois parvus. The sequence goes on from NW_028318776.1 coordinate 409,379, forward strand.
ATCACTTTAACAAACTAAATTTGGTTCCTGCTTCTCACACTGTCTAATTACAGTTAGTCCTGGTGGGAGCTTGCTCAGGAATATGTGCAGAGGAATGGAAGAGTTTGTCAAGAAGTGGATTTATGCAAATAGCCCATTGGCTTAAAGAGTGCCTAAAGACCTTGTCTATATTTATTTAATACATAAATAGGCTTTGACCCTTGACCTTTGTATATTACTTATAAGGCCCTTTTGATTGTAGACAATGCACTCTACAATCTCTTATGTCAAACACCCACAAGGCATATATTAATGCCAGGGATCACTACATTTTTACTTAGGTGACATGACAGAGCTTTGTAATGCATTGCAAGAAAGAAATACGTTTTACTAGAAAATATAAAGTATTTTACTGGTTTTGATATGTACCTTATCAAATAATGGCAAATGTGATTTTTTGTTTTGGTAATGAGGGCTTCACTTTACGTGAAATCCTGCAGGATGTTCATACGCTATAGAAGGCCCTGAACTGATTAATGATTCATTTGCTGTTAGCATTTTACATCATGTTTGGCAGATTTTCTTTCATCTCTTGTTGGAGACTATACAGTATATTACTGACTTGTTCTAGAGAGGGAATACCCACTGTGTAGTGATTAATGAAGACATAAACTGCACTTTTTGATAGACGCCATAGATGGTATTTGAAGGAACAATCACCTGTGTTCGAATATAACTGAAAAAAAAATGCATTTTATACTTTTTCCCCAAATAGAGCAGCCTAGGTAGACATTTTTCTTTGTCATGTTTTGAATGAATGGCTCTAGAAAAATAACTGGACTACATATCGAGTATATTAGTTTTCACATGTGATTAGGGCCATGATTACAATAACTGACACTCACTGAATGTGGATCCTTACTGTTTCTTGTTATGTAACTAGCACAGTTTTACTTTAGATTGTTTTACTTTTGTCATATTATTGGATTTATTGTATAAGACAGATCTAGGTGTGTGTAGGTTTGGTCTGTACTAGATGCAAAACTGCTGTAAGAATAATTTCTATGAGTCATCAATATCAGGTGATTACAAGATCCTGATCGTTTATTTAATTTTATTTAACCAAAGAATAATTGGCCCAAAAAAACTAGAAAAGTATATTACTTACCCAAACCCTTATTTTGTTTAACAGCATATAAAAAGTGACATCAATGTAGATACTGTAAATTTTAAATATATTAATAATAATCACCACATTTTTGAAAAACTACAAAAATAGATATCCCTAATTATTTTAGCACATTAATTATGATCTTCACCTTACTGTTGCTCATGTAGCAAATGCCTATGGGTATAAAAGCCATCTGCAGCATAGTGACTAAGCGGTTAGAATACTTGCCTTGCAGTTCTAGGTACCAGGTTTATATGCCAGTGCCACCAGCGACACATGCTGCATGGAGTCTGCATTGTCAGCCCATGCTTTTGAGGGTTTTTACCAGCTGCTTCAGTTTCCTTTACAATCCAAAACATATGTTCTTAAGATGAGTGTATGTAATAGATGTACGGTGTTAATATGTTGGTAAACTATTAATGGAAGGTTAATAAAATAATTCTATTAGTTTTTGTTAGTTTTACAACACAGACTACTACGTAGTACTAATATTACCACTCCTATTACTACTCCTAATACTACTATTATACCTACTACAGGTGCATCTCAATAAATTAGAATGTCATCAAAAAAGTTAATTTATTTCAGTATTTCAATTCAAAAAGTGAATCTCATATATTATATAGATTCATCACACACTGAGTGATATATTTCAAGCATTTCTTTCTTTTAGTTTTGAAGATTATGCTTACAGCTAGTGAAAATCCAAAATTCAGTATCTCAGAAAATTAGAATATCACAATAACAAAAAAAGGATTTTTAATACATTTTTAAATGTTGGCTTACTGAAAAGTATGATGGACATGGAGTACAGTATAGTTTGCACTCAATACTTGGTCAGGGCTCCTTTTGCATGAATTACCACATCAATATGGCGTGGCGTGGAGGCGATCAACCTGTGGCACTACTGATGTGTTATGGAAGCTCAAGTTGCTTTGATATTGACCTTCACCTCGTCTGCATTGTTGGATCTGGTGTCTCATCTTCCTCTTGAAAATACCCCACGGATTCTCTAAGGGGTTTAGGTCAGGCGACTTTGCTGGCCAATAAAGTACAGTGATACTATGATCATTAAACCATTTATTGGTATTTTTGGCAGTGTGGGCAGGTGCCAAGTCCTGCTGGAAAATGAAATCAGCATCTGACTAAAACTGGTCAGCAGATGGAAGCATGAGGTGCTCAAGAATTTCCTGGAAGAGGGCTGTGCTGACTTTGGACTTGATAAAACACAGTGGACCAACACCAGCAGATGACATGACTCCCTAAATTATCCCTGACTGTGGAAACTTCACACTGGACCTCATGCAACTTGGATTCTGTGCCTCTCCACTCGTCCTCCTGACTCAGGGAGCTTGATTTCCAAATGAAATGCAAAATTTACTTTCATCCAAAAAGAGGACTTTGGACCACTGAGCAACAGTCCAGTCCTTTTTCTCCTTAGCCCAGGTAAGACGCTTCTGATATTGTTTTGATTTTACAAATCTGCCTTCCTCACTTACACCTCCTCCCTCCATGCCGCCAAGCAGGCCTTCTTCGTAAACCTGATCAACACCCTCTCCACCTGCCCTTGCCGACTCTTCTCCACCTTCAATTCCCTACTCTCTCCCCCCCTCCTCCACTCAGTACCTCGCTTACCGCCCACGAGATTGCCACTCATTTCCACAACAAGATTGACGCAATCCGTAAGGACATAGTCAACTCGCAATCTACCTCCCCACCTAGCCTCTCCCCCCCATCTCCCCCTCATCTCTTCCCTCCTCTGACCTCGCAACCGCAGTGACCCCCACCACACCCAAGGCCCCGCTTACTGTAACCCCCCCAGCACTGCACTCCTTCAGCCCTGCTACCACTGAGGAAGTCACCAGGGTATTCTCAGAAGCCTGCCTCACTACCTGTCCCCTGGACTCTATCCCCTCTCAACTCTTCCGGTCACCCCCCTCTTCCCTCATCCGCTCCCTCACCCACATCTTCAACCTCTCCCTCTCTACCGGCGTATTCCCCTCCCCCCTAAAGCATGCGCACATCATCCCCATACTCAAAAAGCCCTCCCTGAACCCCACTGACCCAAACAACTTCAGACCCATCTCCCTGCTGCCACTCACTTCTAAGCTCCTTGAGCGCTTAGTCTACGACCGCCTAAGCACCCACCTAACTGACAATAATCTTCTTGATCCACTACAGTCCGGCTTCCGTCCCCTACACTCCACTGAAACCGCCCTCCTCAAAATCACCAACGACCTACTTACCGCCAAAGCTAAAGGCGACTACTCTGTCCTCCTTCTCCTGGACCTCTCCGCGACCTTCGACACAGTTGACCACCCCCTCCTCCTTAATAAACTACTCTCCCTTGGCATCAGAGACACCGCTCTCTCCTGGTTCTCCTCTTACCTATCCTGACGCTCCTTCAGCATTTCCTACAACGGTGCCACCTCCCCTTCCCTCCCCCTCTCTGTTGGGGTCCCCCAGGGCTCCGTCCTTGGACCCCTTCTCTTCTCCATCTACACCTCCTCCCTTGGCAAACTCATACACTCCCACAGCTTCAACTACAACCTCTACACCGATGACACTCAAATTTACCTCTCCACCCCTCACCTCACCCCCACATTCTCCGCCCACATCACTCACCTCCTAAACGACATCTCAGACTGGATGTCGCTCCATTTCCTCAAGCTTAATCTCTCCAAAACTGAGCTTCTCGTCTTTCCCCCTGCCCGCGCCCCCCCCCCATCCTATCCATCACTACCAACAACACCACCATCAATCCCGCCCCACAAGCCAAAGTCCTAGGCGTCATTCTGGACTCAAACCTTTCCTTCCAACCTCATGTCTAATCACTCACAAATACATGCAGGCCCCACCTTCGCAACATCGCCAAGATACGCTCCTCCCTTACCCCAGACACCACTAAACTACTAGTACACTCCTTGATTATCTCACGCCTCGACTACTGCAACTCCCTCCTCACCGGCCTACCCCAGTGCAGGCTCTCCCCGCTTCAGACCATCCTAAACTCAGCGACTAGACTCATCCACCTCACCAACCGCTCCACCTCTGCCACCCCCTTCTGCCTATCCCTCCACTGGCTCCCTATTGCCCAATGCATCAAATTCAAACTACTCACTCTGACCTACAAAGCCATTCACAACACTGCCCCTAACTACCTCACCAACCTGATTCCCAGGTACCACCCTACCCGTACCCTTCGCTCTTCACAGGACCTCCTTCTATCTTCCTCCCTGGTCTCCTCCTCCCACGCACGACTGCAAGACTTCTCCAGGTCCTCCCCCATCCTCTGGAACTCACTACCCCAATCCATCAGACTGTCACCTTCCCTCCTCACCTTCGGGCGCTCCCTGAAAACCCACCTCTTCAGGGAAGCCTACCCCACCCTCACCTAACAGCCGTTCTCCTTCATTCCTCCTACCACTCCATCCCCCACAGCCATTTCCTCCTGTACCACTACCCCCTCCCTCCTAGATTGTAAGCTCGAAAGAGTAGGGCCGTCTAACCCCTCGTGTGCTGTTTGTAGTTGCTGTACTGTTTCCTGTATTGTCCCCCCCTCTATTGTACAGCGCTGAGCAAATCCTTTGGCACTATATAAACTCGATGTAATAATAATAATAATAATAATATTGTCTTTGGTTCAGGAGTGGCTTGACACAAGGAATGCGACAGTTGTAGCCCATGTCCTGGATATGTCTGTGTGTGCTGGCTCTTGAAGCACTGACCAGCCATAGTCCACTCCTTGTGAATTTCCCCCAAATTCTTGAATGGCCTTTGCTTCACAATCCTCTCAAGGCTGTGGTTATCCCTATTTGTGCACCTTTTTCTACCACACTTTTTCCTTCCACTCAACGTTCCATTATTATGCTTGGATACAGCACTCTGTGAACAGCCAGCTTCTTTAGCAATGACCTTTTGTAACTTACCCTCCTTGTGGAGGGTGTCAATGACTGTCTTCTGGACAACTGTCAAGTCAGCAGTCTTTCCCATGATTGTGTAACCTACTGAACCAGACTGAGAGACCATTTAAAGGCTCAGGAAACCTTACAGGTGTTTTGAGTTAATCAGCTGATTAGAGTGTGACATCATGAGTTTACAATATTGAACTTTGTCACAATATTGTAATTTTCTGAGATACTGAATTTTGGGTTTTCACTAGCTGTGAGCCTTACTCATCCAAATTAAAATAAAGAAATGCTTGAAATATATCACTCTATGGGTAATGAATCTATATAATATATGAGTCTCACTTTTTGAATTGAATTACTGAAATAAATTAACTAGTATTCTGATTTATTGAGATGCACCGGTATATGTATAAACAAATTTGATACTTTTTTCATTGAGGATCACAATGCTGCTTTGTAAATGTTCATGATTTATCAGAGTTGAAGGTTTAAGTAGATACAAATACATAAAATACATTTTCATAATGGTTAACCAGAAAAAAAATAATTTTCTCCTCTCTACTTATGACAGTGTGCTTTTAACACAGATAAAATCAAGGGTTTTTATTATATAGTAAAACAGAATTAGTTCATGATTGTGTTAAAAAGCAGACTCATACCGTGTGTCCTGCATTTTAATAATTCTTTTTGTTAACCCCACTTAGTATATATATTTTTCGACGTGTTACTTGCTTCCCTTTACCCTATCCGCTGTGAAAGTACACAAGAGTTCATACATTATTAATTGGCCATATTAATTTACAGGTTTTAGCTTAAGGGTAACCATAGCACACAGGAATTCATTATTTATTGCAGTTTCAGAGTAAGCTAGACATTTCCTTAGTAGACTTTATTTCCTTATGGGTGCTGCTGTCATTAGTGGCAATAGTATAGCTGACCAGGAAACAAGGTGGCACTCTGGCCCTGGACAATGTTTTGCTTTTACCCATGGATGGAGATTTGTTAAACATGGACATGAAGTCGGAAGCGGATAGGCAACCAAGGAAAGTCAGGTTCAGGATAGCATCATCCTATAGTGGGCGAGTGTTGAAAGAGGTCTACACGGATGGGGATTCTGTGGATTCTGAATGTGCCAGCAGCTCAGAGACTGACCAGAACAGCATACCAAGCGATACAGATGGGAACCATAATGGATTTTTAGGTTCAGAGTTTGATGAAAGTGAAAATGAGCCCGATGATTTGCTAGTTCTAGCAAGGGCCACTAAGGACAGGGGATTTGCAACAAAACGAGTGAACATACTGAGTAAAAATGGAACAGTCAGAGGCGTCAAACATAAAGTCAGTGCTGGCCAGGCCTTGTTTGATAACTTGGCAAAAGTATTCCAGGTAAGCAAATTAAATACTTTTAAAGTTATTAATGCAAATAAACTTCATTTATTTTACAGTTAACACAGATATTGACTGCAAACCTGGGTATTGACCTAACCATTAAAATGTAATTTCTTCTTTTGGTCAAAAACATAGTAAGAATCATAAATGGCATATGAATAAAGCAACAACCATTTATTTACCGCTATTGAAATGTTTTCTACTGTTGTAATCCAAGTTACCGATTGCCTGAATAGCAGAATTGGGAACTGCTTATCACTGCATTGAATGTATTGGTAACAATTGGAGTTTTAGTAAAAATATTTTCCCCCTTGCTTGTACAAGCATTGGCAGATGAATTACCAGTGAGGAAACAGACATACTAGTTATTTTCTACTTTCATTTTCAAGCTTTACAGTAGTCAATTCTAAGTGCAGAGCACCTCATTTTCAGCAGTTTGTAGAGAAAGGACACCTTTGATGTCTTTAAAACAGCAGTGTATGTAGTAGACCTTGGAAGGTGGGAGATATAATCAAGATGTTTAACACAGGGAAAAAACATCAATACCAAATGTGATTTGATCATTTTTTTTGCGGTGGTTTAAATATATATATACAGTATATGTTGCAAAAAGAATATGCTTTATAATCACATGATGGACTGTTAAACTTTGACTTGATTTGGTGGCTTCTAAAAAAACCTAAAATACAAATGACCTGATATAGAAGCTTTTAACAGCAACTGCAAGTGTTAGTACACAGTGCTTATTGTTTTTATTAATTTATATTTCTATAGCACTTTTCTTCCTGGGGATTTTAAGTGCTTTATCTGCTTCTGGGAGGAATGGTGAGGAAGCCATCTTGGGCACAGTTAGTGGAATATTATACTAGGGCTAAGTTTAGACAGGAGACAATTAACTTTCCAGCAGGTCTCTGGAGTGTGGGAGGAAACTGCAGTGCTAAGAGGAAACCCATGCAAGTTCAATGAGGACATGAAGTAAACTACTTGCAAATGGTGTCCCAACTAGGACACAAGCCATAGACCTCAGTGCTGAACATTTGATACATATCACATTTTAATTTTTTAAATCAGCTATTGTATTAAATTAATTCACAGTGACCCTGTACCATGTGATGGCTGTGGCCTGTCACAGCAATCACAATAGTATACAAAGTAATCATGAATGAATGCCAAACACAGTTTAAGACAGATTGCTTATACATTGAACATCACTGTATAAGTAATCATAATGGAAAAAAAAATCCAAATCATACCCCCCTCAGTGTAGTACAGCATCACAATGGTTAGACTGTGCTGCTCCGGTGACAGGATGTACAAAAAAAAATAAAAATAAATACATTATATATATATATATATATATATATACACACACACACACACAATACCCTGCTAGGGTCTAAACGAGGATTATAACCCAGGATTCTCAACCGTGCAGCTTGAGGGGCTCCAGGGGGTTTGCCTAATGCATAGGAAACTGGCTTTTCAGTTTCCTCATTGTTTTCTAAAGTCTGTGTTGGGACCTGGAGCCTGGAGAGTTCTAAGCGATCCAGGTGGGATGAAATCTCTAGTCCTGGGTCCAGGTTTTGTGAACAGCCAGCACACTGATTACACAGATGTGTGCAGGCCTTTTTGTAGAGACCTGACCATGGTTCTGGGCTCCACCCCAGCAGACAGAAGGTCATCACCCAGGAGTCAGAAGGGTTCCACCTAGAAGAGAGGTAGGAGCCACAGTAGCAAGGGGCTGCTAGCAATTTAGAGCTGGTGAGCAAACAGGGGATGTACGAGATAGACGAAAGGCCTGAAGTGGAAGGCCAGAGCAGCAGTGCTGTCTGTAGAAGCCAGAAGGCTGAATGTTTATTTCTTTGCAAGTGTGAAATGCTGAAAACCCCTGTGAGGGAAACCTATGATTTAGATTTTTCTGGACCTTGGAACTTTCTTTTAATAAAATTGGGCCAGAAAATTCCTTAAAAAGAAGAAAGAGTGGTGGTGTTCTTCTAAAGCTCTACCATTTAAGTATTGGGACACCCCTCCAAATCATTGGATTACGGTGTTCCAATCACCTCCATGGCCATAGGTGTATAAAATCAAGCACCTAGGCATGAAAACTGATTCTACAAACATTTGTGAAAGAATGGGTCACTCTCAAGAGCTCAGTGAATTCAAGTGTGGTACCGTGATGGGTTGCCACCTGTGCAATACGTCTGTGTGTGAAATGTCCTTGCTTTGAAATATTCCATGGTCAACTGTTTGTGGTATTATAACAAAGTGGAAGCATCTGGGAACAACATCAACTCAGCCTCGAAAAATGACAGAGCGGGGTCAGCTCATGCTGAAGCGCACAGTGCGCAGAAGTCACCAACTGTCTGTAGAGTCAATAGCTAAACACCTCCAAACTTCATATGGTCTTCAGATTAGTACAACAGTGCATAGAGAGCTTCATGGAATGGGTTTCCATGATCAAGCAGCTGCATTCAAGGCTTACATCACCAAATGCAATACAAAGCATTGGATGCAGTGGTGTAAAGCATGCTGCCACTGAACTCTAGAGCAGTGGAGATGTGTTCTTTGGAGTGACGAATCACGCTTCTCTGTCTGGCAATCTGATGGATGTGTCTGGGTTTGGCGTTGCCAGGAGAGCAGTACTTGCCTGACTGCATTGTGCCAAGTGTTAAGTTTGGTGGAGGGGGAATTATGGTGTGGGGTTATATTTCAGGGGTTAGACTTGGCCCCTTAGTCCGAGTAAAGGGAACTCTTAAGGCATCAGCATACCAAGACATTTTGGACAATTTCATGCTCCCAACTTTGTGGGAACAGTTTGGGGATGACCCCTTCCTGTTCCAACATTACTGCGCACCAGTGCACAAAGCAAGGTCCGTAAAGACATGGATGAGCGAGTTTGGGGTGGAGGAACTTGGCTGGCCTTCACAGAGTCCTGACCTCAACCCAATAGCACATGTTTGCATGTTTGGGATGAATTAGAGTGGAGACTGCTAGCAAGGCCTTCTTGTCAGACAACAGTGCCTGACCTCACAAATGTACTTCTGGAAGAATGGTCAAACATTCCCATAGACACACTCCTAAACCTTTTGACAATCATTAATCAATGCCGTGCATAACAAATACCATATGTGTAAATATCAATATCTGTGCAATACCTTAACACAAAAGTGCTAGTGCAGTGATAATAAAATAAATAAACAAAGTGTTTAAATTCAACCACATATGTGCATCAATATTGCATAGTGTAGACTCCCATATACACAAAAGTCCAATTATGTGCTCGGATTCCACTTATATGGTTGAAATCTTGTGCATATAAATACGATTCTTCTATGTGCAAACAACTCAGCACCTTTTAGTGTTCCTCCACCTCTGGCAAACTTATGCTCTCACCTCCTTGTTTGACCCGTAATGACAGGTCAAACCGCACTTTTCCCTTTCACACAGGCAGGTATGATATCTTTAAATATAACTCCTAATGGTGGTCAGGGTGCCATTGTCTAGCCTGTACAGGTCTGTGTGTCTTTCCATGGATATGCCTTCCCAGACCATCACTGACCCACCACCAAAACATTCATACTGAATGATGTTACAGGCAGAAAGCATTCTCCACGGCTTCTCCAGACCCTTTCACGTCTGTCACATGTGCTCAGGGTGATCCTGCTCTCATCTGTGAAAAGCACAGGGCACCAGTGGTGGAATTGCCAATTCTGGTGTTCAATGGCAAATGCCACTCGAGCTCTATGGTGCTGGGCATTGAGCACAGGGCCCACTAGAGGATGTTGTGCCCTTAGGCCTCCCTCATGAAGTCTGTTTCTGATTCTTTGGTCAGAAACATTCACACCAGTGGTCTGCTGGAGGTAATTTTGTAGGGCTCTGGCAGTGATCATCCTGTTCCTCCTTACACAAAGTTGTAGATACCAGTCCTTCTACGGTCCTGTCCAGCTCTCCCAGAGTAACTGCCTCTCTCCTGGAATCTCCTCCATGCTCTTGAGACTGTATTGGGAGATGCAGCAAACCTTCTGGCAATGGCACGTATTGATGTGCCATCTCGGAGGAGTTGGACTGCCTGTGCAACCTCTGTAGGGTTCAGATGTCACCTCATGCAGTAGTGACACTGACTCTAGCCAAATACAAAACTTGTGAAAAACAGTCAGAAAAGATGAGTAAGGAAAACAAAATGTCTGTGGCCTCCACATGTAAAACCATTCCTGTTTTGAGGGGTCGCCTTATTGTTGCCCATCTAGTGCACCTGTTGTTAATTTCATTAACCAAAGCAGCTGAAACTGATTAACAACCCCCTCTGCTACTTATCTGACCAGATCAATATCCCAGGAGTTTAATTGACTTGATGCTATACTCTGTTCAAAAGGTGTTACTTAAATTTTTTTTAGCTATATATATACAGTTGCAAGAAAAAGTATGTGAACCCCTTGGGATTATGTGGAGTTTTGCATGAATTGGGCATAAAATGTGCTCTGAACGTCATCTAAGTCACAACAATAGAAGAACACAGTCTGCTGAACATAATACTACACAAACATTAGATGTTGCCATGGTTTAATTGCACATAACATGTAAACATTCACAGTGCAGGGAGGAAAAAGTATGTGAGGCCCTAGCTTAATGACTTCTCCCAGAGCTAATTGGAGCCAGGAGTGAGCCAACCTTGACTCCAATCAGTGTGATGACATTGGATGTGTTGCTGACAGCTGTCCTGCCCTTAAAAAACACACACCTGTTTTGGGTTTACTGGTTTCAAGAAGCACTGTCTGATGTGAACCATGCCTCGCAGAAAAGAGCTCTCAGAAGACCTACGATCAAGAATTGTTGACTTGCATGAAGCTGGAAAGGGTTACAAAAGTATCTCCTTGAGCCTTGATGTTCATGTGTCCACGGTAAGACAGACTGTCTACAAATGGAGAAAGTTTAGCACTGTTGCTACTCTCCCTAGGCGTGGTCGTCCTGTAAAAATGACTGCAAGAGCACAGCGCAGAATGCTGCATGAGGTAAAGAAGAATCCCAGAGTGTCAGCTAAAGACCTACAGAAATCTCTGGCACATGCTAACATTTTTGTTGACACATCTACAATAAGGAAAACATGAAACAAGAATGGAGTACATGGGAGGACACCACGGGGGAAGCCATTGCTGTCCAAAAAGAATTTTGCAGCACGTTTGAAGTTTGCAAAAGAGCACCTGGATGTTCCACAGCACTACTGGCAGAATATACTGTGGACAGATGAAACCAAGATTGAGTTGTTTGGGAAGAACACACAACACTATGTGTGGAGAAAAAAAGGCCCAGCACACCAACATCAAAACCTCATCCCCACTGTGAAACATGGCGGAGGGAGCATCATGGTTTGGGGCTGCTTTGCTGCCTCAGGGCCTGGACGGATTGTTGTCATTGATGGGAAATTGAATTCCAGAGTTTATCAAGACATTTTGCAGGAAAACGTACGACCATCTGTCCGCCATCTGAAGCTCCGCAGAGGATGGGTGATGCAACAGGACAATGACCCAAAGCATACAAGTCATTCAACAAAACAATGGCTGCAACAGCACAGAATACGCCTTCTGGAGTGGCCCAGTCAGAGTCCTGACCTCAACCCCATTGAAATGCTGTGGCATGACCTTAAGAGAGCGATTCACACCAGACATCCCAATAATATTGCTACACTGAAACAGTTTTGTGAAGAGGAGTGGTCCAAAATTACTCCAGATCGTTGTGCAGGTCTGATCTGCAACTACAGGAAACGTTTGGTTGAGGTTATTGCTGCCAAAGGAGGGTCAACCAGTTATTAAGTCCAAAGGTTCACATACTTTTTCCTCCCTGCACTGTGAATGTTTACATGTTATGTGCAATGAAACCATGGCAACATCTAATGTTTGTGTAGTATTATGTTCAGCAGACTGTGTTCTTCTATTGTTGTGACTTAGATGACGTTCAGAGCACATTTTATGCCCAATTCATGCAAAACTCCACGTAATCCCAAAGGGTTCACATACTTTTTCTTGCAACTGTATATATATATATATATATATATATATATACAGTTGTGTTCAAAATAATAGCAGTCAGACATCACTAACCTGATCAATCACTGTTTTTGGTAGAAATTATATTTCTACATGGCAAATAATTTACTAGCAGGTGTAGTAGAGTAATAGAAATCCAACAGACCCAACAGTCATGACATGCATGCTGCTGATTCTGTGTAATTGAATCACTAATTGAAAGGGGCATATTCAAAATAATAGCAGTGTGGAGTTCTATTAGTGAGGTCATTCATTCTTTGAAAAACAGGTGGCAATTATTGCCCTTATTTAAGGAAGGAAGGCAGCAAATGTTGTACATGCTGGTTACAATGCATTTCTCTCTGAAATTCTGAGGAAAATGGGTCGTTCCAGACATTGTTCAGAAGAACAACGTACCTTGATTAAAAAGTTGATTGGAGAGGGGAAAACATATAAAGAAGTGCAGAAAATGATAGGCTGCTCAGCTAAAATGATCGCAAATGCTTTAAAGTGGCAACTAAAACCCAAAATACGTGGAAGAAAGCGAAAAACTACCATTCGAATGGATAGAAGAGTAGCCAAAATGGCAAGGACTCAGCCAACAATCAGCTCCAGGAAGATCAAAGAAGGTCTAAAGTTACCTGTGAGTACTATTACAATTAGAAGACGCCTATGTGAAGCCAAGCTATCTGCAAGAAGCCCCCGCAAAGTCCCACTGTTGAAAAAAAGACGTGCTGAAGAGGTTACAATTTGCCAAAGAGCACATTGACTGGCCTAAAGAGAAATGGAGCAACATTTTGTGGACTGATGAAAGTAAGATTGTTCTTTTTGGGTCTAGTGGCCGGAGACAGTTTGTCAGACGACCCCCAAACACTGAATTCAAGCCATAGTACACTGTGAAGACAGTGAAGCATGGTTGCGCAAGCATCATGATATGGGGATATTTCTCATACTACGGTGTTGGGCCTATTTATCGCATACCAGGGATCATGGATCAGTTTGAATACATCAGAATACTTGAAGAGGTCATGCTGCCTTATTCCGAAGAGGAAATGCTCTTGAAATGGGTGTTCCAACAAGACAACGACCCCAAACACACCAGTAAACGTGCAACATCTTGGTTCCAGAACAGCAAGATTGACGTTATATAGTGGGCACCCCATTCCCCGGATCTTAATCCAATAGAAAACTTGTGGGGTGACATAAAAAATGCTGTTTCTGAGGCAAAACCAAGAATTAGAGAAGAACTGTGGAATGTAGTCCAATCATCCTGGGCTGGAATACCTGTTCACAGGTGCCAGAAGTTGGTTGACTCCATGCAACACAGATGTACAGCAGTTCTCAGAAACAGTGCTTATACAACTAAATATTCATTAAGTGATTGAAAGGAAAGCAAAATCTTCAAACATTTTTCAGTTTATATAGTGAATGTTTGAGTTTGTAAAGAAGAATACAAACACTGCTATTTTTTTGAACAGTCTAATATCCACTTTTCTTCAATTTTCTTAGAGGAACAACACAAATTTGATATAGTTTTCTTCATGTTTTGATTTGGAATAGAATGTGTAGTGTTCCCAATGCATTTGTGTGTATGAAAATAAAAGCTATTAGAAGGATTTTGAGCTTCATTCACTTTTTTCAACACACTGCTATTATTTTGAACACAACTGTGTATATATATATATATATATATATATATATATATAGTGAAGGAAATAAGTATTTGATCCCCTGCTGATCTTGAATGTTTGCCCACTCACAAAGAAATGATTGGTCTAAAAATCGAATGGTAGGTGTATTGTAACACCTGTCTGAGAGACAGAATAGTGACAAAAAATTCAAAAGAAATGCATGTCTAACAAATTATGCACTGATTTGCATGTTCATGAGGGAAATAAGTATTTGATCCCCTAGCCTTCAGCAGGATTTCTGGCTACCAGGTGTCTTTCATACAGGTATCAAGCTGAGATTAGAAGCAATCTCTTAAAGAGAGTGCTGCTAATCTCATTTTGTTACCTGTATAAAATACACCTGTCTTCACACCTGGACATCACTGCATGGGCTCAGGAATACCTCCAAAAATCACAGTTCACCGCGTTATCCAAAAATGCAAGTTAAAGCTCTATTATGCAAAGAAGAAGCCATATCTGAACATGATCCAAAAATGCTGCTGTCTTCTCTAAGCCAAAGTTCATTTGGTCAGATGAATTTAAATTTTACATTCTTTTGGCAACCATGGGCACTGCGTCCTCTGGACTAAAGAGGACAGTGACCTTTTGCCTTGTTATCAGAGCTCAGTTCAAAGCCTGCATCTCTGATGGTATGGGGGTGCAGTAGTGTATATGGAATGGACAGCTTGCATATCTGGAAAGGCACTATCAATGCTGAAAGATATATCCAGGCTTGAGTCACATGTGCTCCCATTCAGACAATGTCAGGAAAGGCCTTGCATATTTCAGCTGGACAATACTAAACCACATACTGTATCTATGACAACAACGTGATTTCATAGTAGAAGAGTTTGGGTGCTTAACTGGCCTGCTTGCAGTCTAGACCTTTCACCACTGGAAAATATTTGGTGCATCTCGAAACGATAAATACAACAAAAAAGACCCAGAACTTCAGAGCAGTTAGAATCCTATATCAAGCAAGAATGGAATAACATTCCTCTTCCAAAACTCCAGCAATTGGTCTTTGTCCCAACTTTTTTGAGATGTGTTGCTGGCATCAATTTCAAAATTACTTTTTTAAACTTTTTTTATGAAAATGATACAGTCTGTCAGTTTAAACATTTGATATGTTTTGTATTTTCTATTGTGAAAATATATGGGTTTATGAAGTTTGCAAATCATTTATGTAGATTTTACACAATGTCCATCTTTTTTGGAATTGCAGTTGTACACTGAGTCCCTTCAGCAACCCCCATCAAAGCATGAGCTGTGCTCATGGCAGAGCTTAAGGCCTGATCTGAAGTGTATTTAACTGATTTAAACTAAAAGTTCAATTTAGTTAAGGATTTAAAACATGCTTGTTAGATTTTAAGCTCCAAGGAGCAGGACCCTCCTAACCCTCTTGTATTGAACTGTATTGTTGCTGTATCATCTCCCTTTATATCGTAAAGTGCTGAGCAAACTGTTGGCGCTATATAAATCCTGTATAATAATAATAATGGAGTATGTTTGGGGCACCTGACCTCCCTATTTTAATATGGAGGTACTTTTAATCTGACCAAATGGATGTCAAAGCATCAGGATCTATTGCACTATATGGCATGCTTCAGGAAACGTTATTCATGTAGATATGCTTATTTCTCTCATTACATTCTTATTTTTTTTTATTTTTTTATATTTTACTTGTACCTTAGCCTCTCCTCACAGAAGTTTTGTTTTATGATTACCTGAGGCAAAGCAGCATGGTGTTCATGGCCTTCATGGTGTATTATATGGAATTTAGTATCAGAAACTCCTCAATGATCATTATGTTCTCTTGCACACCTGCTATAAATTCGCATTGCTTTACTTTAAGGGACAGAAGTAGATGGCTGCAAAATTCTACTGTCTTCTTTGTTTTCTTATTCTCGAGTGGCCCAAATAAGGATTTCATGCTTTTCTCAGTCTGTGATTGGACAGTAAAAAATCAGTAACATACTGATGAAATCATCACTCTGCTCTCTTCTCCTCCCAGGATGAACAGTGCTGTGCAATATAGTACAACCTGCGCTCCTCTTTCCAGCCTAAATTCGGCTGAGCTGGGGATTACAAGAGGTTAACATAAAGTAAAACTCAAATTATTTTGCTAGTTCTTTGTAAAAATAAATTGTATGTTTTTTTTAATGAATCCACAACTGGAATAAATCATGTTTTTTTTATGATATCAGCTCAGAGGTTCTCTTTTAGTACAATTCCTATATAAAACGAAGGATTACCTGGTGGTACACCTGAAAACTAAGGAGATATCAGGGTTGCCGGCAGACAAGGTCCAGATAGTTCAAAATAAACAGAAAGCTTCTTAACTGAGGAATATGCTTAGGTCAAATTAAACAGCAAAGGAAAGCATTACTATTTCCAAGATCATGACTAATTAGCCATTGTTTAGCAACTAAAAAGTGTTCTAAGCAAGTTTAGAAACTAAACAGTGTGTCAGCATGCTAAGAGAACCAGAGAACCAGAAGGGCAGAGAGCAATAAAGGAGATGTTCCAGATACTAAGGTGTCTGATGTCAGAAGTTATTGCAGCCAGCAGCACCATGTGAAATGTGGTAAGTCTGTGCAAAAAGGTAAATAATAAACATCATTAAGTAGGGTAAATGGAGTTTTCTGCATATTGTGATGTCCTTTCTAGGCTACAGTCTAATCTGGGAGGAAGAATAAAAGCCAATAGAAGCTGAGAAAGCTGGGTCCTGGTGTGGGTACAGTTTGAGGGTTCCATATACTGCGGTTTGTTATAGTTATTATATTTACTGTTGAGTTTTGTTCATCATGAGCTTGTAATGGGACATTTTCTTCTGCTGTTCTTCATCCAAACTCTATTGTTGGATACTATTCCTGTAGCACAAATGATTTCTAAATGCTTCTCTGAAACCCTTAACCACTCTCTATCAATAGGCCATAAACAGCCTGGACTTCAAGTGGTTATAACACGCTCATGACTTCAGTTTGGTACCATCTTTTTCAGATGATAATTGGCTTTTCAGTAAAAGTTATTGATTTTATGGTACTAAGTAAGTGATTCACCAACTGTCCTCCCATTCCCGGACCCCTGTGGTGTTCCCAGGCTCTCCTGTTCCCTCAGGGAACCCAGAACTGCAGTAAACTCTGCCAGGATGCTGAGCTTAGGGAACATTCCATCCTCATTCTTCGCTGTGACTAATGCGTTATATCATGTACAATGAACTATGTTTTTGTTATAATATGTTTCATGCACTATGTATGCCCCTGGTTCACAAAGAGTTAATGTGTTCACTTTTTATTGCTTTGTCATGTGAATCTCCATGTGTTCATGTGTTCTAGCTTTTAGAGCTTATGAATACAGGAGATCAGCATTGAGTGGGGGGTTGTCGGGCTATGCATGGATAGAGGATAAGTTTATCTCCAGCTGGAACCCGGTCAGGGTTTCAAAGTATGGACTGAAAGCTTATGGACTTTGACGTATCATGCCAGAATTTGGGACTATTGACAAATAGATGTATTGGAGAGACTATATTTCTGTCGTGCTATGTATGGAAGAAATTATTTAAGTAAACAAGGTTTTATGTTGAACAGTCTTTGCCTGGTCTGAATTTTTTTCCCTAATACAAAGTGGTGCATGCAAGGTGTATCACACAGAACACAGTACATAATGGGGAAGACATTGCAATATGAAGATACAGTACAAGTGTCCCATGTGTGACTGAGTTATCCTTTGCAGTTGTATCACCACTGCCGGTGAGTGGGTGTCTATTATATGACAGCATGCAGCAAGCGAGAAAGTGGGGTGACTTAGGCAGGGTGATAGAGGTCCCCAATAGTGAAGGGATCAGTTTGCTTGGGTTCCTTCCCTAGCAGTTGGTACTCCACAACTTGGGTCTGACTGCGGTATGGGCATCATAGGGAGCTGTCCTGAGAGTCACGAAAGAGAGAGAGAGGCCTCAGGGATTAAAGCACAATGTTGGGCTTCCTGGAGTACACAGCAGTGTAATGTTAGAGTGAAGAATATATGTGAATGTTCTGAAGAAACCAAGAGTCAAGTGTGATTATCTGTGTCACTGGGAGAAGCGATGGGTAATGATGGTGGTGTCTGGTGCAAGCTAGGTGTCACCAAATCAGAAATGATGCAGAGTGTGATCATGGACTGAAGGTAAAGATGTTCTGCCGAAGTGTAAAACAAGTGAAGTGCAAAGAAACTAAAGGTCCATACAGAAAGAAGTGTCATTATTAACTGAGAGTGCTGCCTAAACGCCTCTGCATGTGTTTAGGCAAATACCTCTGTCAGCCTCTAGGGGCATGAGCGTACATCCCCACCTGAACCTGCTTGCAGTATGATCTGAAAGCGACAAATAATTTGTTGCTTCCAGGTTCAGAGCTCAGTATTTACTTCACTCTGCGCCTCTCTTTATTGTGTCTTTTTTTTTCCTCGCATACTGCTGCAGAGGACTCTTCCTGATGAAAGCTAAGTCACATGGCCTTGACAGGTCATATAACCAAGCTATTCTCCTTCTCTTCATCCACTAAAATGCATGGGGCATTGCTTGCTTTGTAGAGCCCTTCATAAAGCCCAACTCTGTGATAGACATTTTTTAGGCAATGTTTTAATCATGTAAGGTCATACTGCTGCTTTATAAATCATCCTCAATTTATTAATACCATAGATCCTTATACCTTCTTAACTATGATTTTGGTGGAGTTTTTATTTCTGCTACAATATATAGGTGCAAAGTACCACATGCTCTTTAGAGATTAAAAACAAAATAATTCATTTTGCAGGTACATTATTTATGTAGTTATTTACTTGAGACAGCAGGAGTAAAGGCAGCAGACAGTGATATGGTAATTTATCAGATTCTGTTGAACATATGTTGTCCTATCCTTGTAAATATTCATGAATGTAAAGTCTGCATTCAGTTTGACAAATGCCTCACAATTATAATTCCTTAGTTTGGAGGTCTGCATTTGGCCATGTTACCTGAGACTCCCTGAGAAGAATGAATGGTACCATCTCTTTCACTGAGTAGCCTGTATTTCCTCAGTTCATACATTGGTATTTATGGTCAGCACTAATTGGCTTTCTTTAGCCAATTTAAAAGAAAGGAACATAGTCAGCTATTAACTTTGATAACATCTTACAAACTGTATGGTGTACAGTATACCAGGGGTGCCCAACCTGTGACCCAAGACAGCTATGCATACAGCCCAACACAGAATTGTAAATTGACTTAAAAACGTAGATTCTTCATAATCACGCCTTATTCATGTCATCACTTTTCAGCAGCACCTATATTTGTGAGACGCTAGTTTCAAGGGTGAATCACACAAAGGCCAACATTAGAACCAAAATATCTGTTGATCATCTTGAGAATTCATTAATTGAGAATTGCTACTAAATTCAATGAACCAGGTATTGATGCGTTAATTTATCAAAAACAGTGTCAAATATTGCACTAGTTTTATGTTGCCCTCTTTTATTTTTATTTTAAAAAACATTACAAAAAATGTAGTTTTATTACTCAGATAGGTAGAATATCTGTATCAGTGATCATTACCTTGTGATCTGTGCAACGTTTTCTGCTCATCAGCTATCCTTATTGTTAGTGTATTTTGTGTATGGCCCATGACAATTCCTCTTCTTCCAATGTTGCCCAGGAGAGTCAAAAGGTTGGCCCCCCTGCTGTATACCAACAAGTATTTGTGAAATGGTAAAGTAAAATGATGCTAATATATTTATATGACGTCAGTACTCTGATATTCTGATTATGCTGAATGTACTGTATGTTAATTGTCCTACACATTTTGTAGGACATAAACACAAGCTTTGATAAATATATGCTGACTTCTTTGCACAATGCCCAGCACCCTGTTTAATAGTACTGATCAACTTTTATGTTGAATTTCATATTGAAAAGTGGGGCAGTGAGAAAACAAACAGTGCTATAATAAATGTTATTACATATTACATATGTTACCCCCCATCCTCTGGAACTCACTACCCCAATGTTTCATTCTGTCACCTACCCTCCTCACCTTTAGGCGCACCCTGAAAACCCATCTCTTTAGGGAAGCCTACCCCACCCTCACCTAATAGCCGATCTCCTCCACTCCTCCCACCACTCCATCCCCCACAGGCACTTCCTCCTGTACCACTGTCCCTCCTAGATTGTAAGCTCCAAAGAGCAGGGCCCTTGAACCTCTCGTATATTGTTTTGTTACTGTATTGTCTCATGTACTGCCCCCCACTATATTGTACAGCGCTGAGCAAACTTTTTGGCGCTATATAAACACTGTATAATAATAATAATAATAATAGTATAGGAGGTCTGTGATGACAGATATATGACAGAGTACAATAAAACCCAACTCCAGCGAAAGCGTTTTATTAAGGGCCTGTTCACATCTGAATCTCACCGAAACACGATGCATGCACCAGTCTATGACCCCTAATCCCTATACTGGGGAAAGTCCTGCCTAGGAGACAATGCTATGACAATGCAGGCATTGTCAAACCCTTCCCTACTGACCTGTACATTGGGACCCGAATTCGGCATTGGAGCACTCAAAATAAGTCTCTCCGAAAACAGGTGTAGGTGTCTGAATGGTGTTCCAACCTCATTCTCCGAGGGGACTACATTCCTTACAAGTTATATTTGCTCCCAACAGGCTCTGTCCTTCCCAGAATCCATAGTAGCTCAGATTCCTCTTCCTATGTTTTCCCCAGGTGGTGGGTGAGGCTTTCTTTCAGCTCTCTCTGTGTCTCCATACAACCCTGCAAATGGCCAGTGCTCTGTTTCTCTCTGCCCTCTTTCTTCATAGTTGCTCCTTTTCTTAGCAACTGGGGAGGGAAAAAGAAATTGTAGAGGCAGCTGTGTAAGGGTAGCTGCAGTATCAATGTAAGGCTGGCAGCCTTATCTGTACAGCCGCTTCTCTTCTGCTAGTGCTTTAGACTAGGGCTAGACATATGGCAGCCAGGAGTATATAATATACACTGTGCATTAAATAACCCTAACGGCTGAACTTTGTATGTTGTGCTGTACATTGCATACTCCTGACTGTTGCATTCTGTATGCTGTACTGTCCGTTGCTTACTTCTGCCTGTTCTTCTCTCAGAGTGCAGTGGTCAGAAATGCTTAGCACAGAGTGCAGCATTTAGACTTTGTACATGGTAACATGGAGCCCTACCTACAAACTGCAGAGATTAAAAGTACCAGCACCACAAGAAACAATTGAACAATTAATTTCCTTTTTCTCAGGCAATAATTTCTCCCCACACACAAAATTTCCTATTTTCAGCAAAAATTCAACAAAAAAAATCTTTCTCAGAACTTCACCCCCCCAACAGCAAAAATCCATCCTCCCTCTCCCCATACCTAAGCAACCCCCCCCACCCCCAAACAACCCTCTCCAAAAACTCCCCCCAAGCAGAAATTTCCCGCTATCCTCATCCCTTTTCCAAGCAAGAATCCCACCCAACAGAAAATCCCCCTAGCATAGTACAAATTTCCCATTCATGCAAAACGCATACCAGACCTCAGATGAACAACTTCCGGCTCAGAGTATGGTGAAGTCTTCCCAGGATTCCTTTGTCTGTCTCATGTGACACATTAGAGCCCAAAGAGAGCCTAGGGAAATGCTGTACATCTACACTCTGATCTTTAATGGCAATTTAACACTATAAGGATGCTCCTACATAACTGTACTGTAGGTGTTTAACCCTGGGTCACAAAAGAAGAGTATCATAACACAAGCTGATGGTATTGGACCTAGCAATGCCAGTTCAAATTTGTTCATCTGCTTGGGAGGAAATGAAATACCTGACATTTCTGGGTAAAGATGATCATTGAGCATGTGACTCTCCCCTCCTCTCCCTTGTGACAGTGCTAGGTACCTCCTCATTAATCCAGTTGTGTCCAATGCCATTGGGAAAATAGTCCATACCTGTTTCTGCTCTTACAAATTGGTTTGTTGCCCACATGAGGCTTTCCTTTTCTAGTCCCAGTGGCTGCATGACATGGTGGGGACATGAGGAAAGGAGAGTGTTACTGCTGTGAAGGGAAGGGGGGAAGGGGGTAGTAAAAGTGACACTTTTATTTTGCTCCACATAGGCAAAATAAAGGTTTATTTTTAATGTATTGGTAGAAGCATGGTAAGTGCTCTGTGCCTCCACTGAAATCTGTTTATGATACAGTAGGATCTCTACCAAGCCCAGAAAGAGAGTTGATGTAACATAACAGTTTTGAAGGCAATATAAGAATTATAAAAACCTCCTCTGTTTATTAGCAGGGATTTCAAAACAATTTAAAGTGATATTAAACCCTTACATAAACCCATTGAAGTGACTAGCATCAGGTGATGCACAGGGATGAATTCATACTCCTGCACAAGCTATATATGTTTATCTGCACCTTTCTCTCCTCCATAACCTTCCAAAGTACACAGTTTGATGGTATTTCTCAGCTTCCAGGAAGTAGGGGATGGGGTCTGACATCACACACTGTACAGCACAGAGCATAGAGCTGAGTGTAATCTGAGTGGAGGGAAAGGGCACAGCCCCCTTTACACAGTCTCATAGGGATACATAGTAAAAAGGTGGTAATTGAGCGCTGGGAACAATAGGAATAGTGAAAAAAAGCTGCTAGCATAAAGGCAACCTCTAAACCCAATATAGAATAAATAAATAAAATAAAATATGCAGCGCTAATATGTACTTATTCATATTAGCGCTGCATATTTTATTTTATTCATAGGGCTACATGCACATCTGAGGATGTCAGTTACCTGTTGAAAGCTAGCGGGGGACTCATGCAAATAGCAGAGACACAAGAGAGCTCACAGAAACCACATTAAGTGCTTTGAACTGAGGCAACTACACAATATAGAAGAATATTTGTTCATTTTTCATTTCGGAGGTCTACAGCCACTTTAAAGGTATGTTTTCAGAACAAAAAAGGCAGCTGCTAATTCTGATGTATTTTTAGGTGCATAGCATAGGGTTGTCATTCCTATCTTCCCACCTGGTAAATCTCTGACACAAAAAAGGCAGGAACACCCAATATACACATACATGTTACAAGTCAGTGATTTACAAAGCAGTGGAGGATAAAGATGACTGTCTTGGAATGTCCACCAAATATGTCCATAATAACCATAATTCTTCCCTGAAAGGTTGTTTTTAATTATTCCCTTTCCAGCCATTTGTCTTTCATGTTCATTACCTTCTTCTCTTTACACACATAGCACGGCCTAAACAAACACTTTTTTTGTGAAAATAATCTGTAAGGGTCAGCTGAAGTCACACATACTTTTACTATCAAGTGTTTGAGATCAGACAGACAGGGGTATTAGATTACATCCCCAGACACACACTTTATTTCCAGGCATGGCACACGGCTGAACTGATAATGGCTTTTGAGTAACTGCGTATAATACAAGAACAAAGGCTCTCTTCATAGAAAGCGACCATGCTACTTACACACAATGTATGAGTTTTACTGAATAATACATATTCTGGGGATTAAGAATACAAAGCTGTACACTACTCAGCATGCACCTGTTTGTCATACAAGGTAATATCTCTGATAAGAAAGATGTTTCTCATTTATTATAATGACTTATTCATATGGTAAAAGAATATACACCATAGGTCCAGCAAGGTAGAGAGGAAAGTCTTCAGAAGGGCCAGAGGGTTAATGAAGGGGCTTACATACTACATCTTATAAAGTATCCTTTATGTTATTGGACTAACAGGATAATATGACATTTCTGCAGACAGTATGCAGACAGTATGCAACATTTATTTTTTGTGCCTTGATCTTTTTTTGATGGGGGTGTTGACAAAATTTCTCTCCCCAAACAGGATATTGCCCAAAACCTATGGGTAAGTAAGAGAACCAGATCCTATGCTAAGTGGAAGAGTGGGCTTGATAATAAAATTGGCAGTGCTTCCACCGAGGAAAGGGCCTCTGTGAACAGAGGGGATTGCTTTCTTGGGAATGTGACCAGTAATATAATCAAAGCAATTGGGAACAGAGGAACTACTGCAACATGCATATAGGATTAACCATAGCAAGCTTTATATAAAAAAGATGAATAATAGTACATTCATTCAATGTACAAACAGGTATTATCAGCAAAGGGTCCAGCAAACATCCTGGTGGAATTGTACACATATACCCAGGTACAGTATATATAGTTATTAATAGAGATACCTCCAGATGAATGTTGTAGTATAGTTCATTTGAAGGGGCCTCTGAGGATGATCAACATGCTGTGCTCATCTTGGTGTCACAGACCTGAAGGCAAGATCTGCAGTGATGGGAAGACCCTCCAGCCATTTTCCAACCAGCCTGGAACACAGCTTTTCACCAGCAGAAAATGTGATGTGACTCTGGAACCCAGTCAGACTATCTACTCTCTGCATAGTCCCTAGTAGCATCTAATCTATCATGCAAACAGACCTCTAACTGCCAAGTGGCCGTCGGATGCCTAAACTGACTCTATCCTATGCTGGTTACAGAGTCTTGAGCTAAAACTAGCTATAGAATCCCAAACCAGAGGGGACAGTGTTACCTAGACTAACAGGAGCTGCATATAAGTTATACTGTAATAAACAGGTTCCCTTGCTATAGATATATCAGTTTAGCGCTAAATCATTTCCATACCTCTAATGTGCAAAAACACAAGATGTAAGGTGGCTTAGATGTGATGTCATCACGCAAGGTGCCAGTGGGAGTCTTGCATTCTGAACTGCTTGGTTTGAAGCTCATTGAACTTAGGTTCAGGGCCATCTTTAATATGGGGCAAAAGGGGCAGCTGCCCTGGTCATCTCCTGTAGTACATCTACACTCTCTGATCATCTCCTGTAGTACATCCACATTCTCTGATCATCTCCTGTAGTACATTTGCAGTCTCTGATTATCTCCTGTAGTACATCTGTACTCTCTGCCCATCTGTAGTACATCTGCAGTGTCTGGTCATCTCCTGTAGTACATCCGCAGTCTCTGATTATCTCCTGTAATACATTTGCAGTCTCTGGTCATCTCCTGTAGTACATTCGCAGTCTCTGATCATGTCCTGTATCAAATTCTCAGTCTCTGATTATCTCCTGTAGTACATTCGCACTCTCTGCTCATCTCCTGTAGTACATCCACAGTCTCTGGTCATCTCCTGTAGTACATCCACAGTCTCTGTTTATCTCCTGTAGTACATCCACAGTCTCTGTTTATCTTCTGTAGTACATCTGCAGTCTCTGGTCATCTCCTGTAGTACATTCACAGTCTCTGATTGTCTCCTGTTGTACATTCACACTCTCTAGTCATCTCCTGTAGTACATTCGCAGTCTCTGGTAAATTCCTGTAGTACATCCGCAGTCTCTGGTCATCTCCTATAGTACATCCACAGTCTCTGGCCATCTCCTGTAGTACATCCTCAGTCTCTGGTCATTTCCTATAGTACATCTGCAGTCTCTGTTTATCACCTGTAGTACATTCACAGTCTCTGATTATCTCCTGTAGTACATATGCACTCTGGTCATCTCCTGTAGTACATCCACACTCTCTGACCATCTCCTGTGGTACATTTGCAGCCTCTGATTATCTCTTGTAATACATCCGCAGTCTCTGGTAATTTCCTGTAGTACATCTGCAGTCTGTGGTCATCTCCTGTAGTACATCCACAGTCTCTGATTGTCTCCTGTTGTACATTCGCACTCTCTAGTCATCTCCTGTAATACATCCGCAGTCTCTGGTAATTTCCTGTAGTACATCTGCAGTCTCTGGTAATCTCCTGTATTACATCCGCAGTCTCTGGTCACCTCCTATAATACATCCACAGTCTCTGGCCATCTCCTGTAGTACATCCTCAGTCTCTGGTCATCTCCTATAGTACATCTGCAGTCTCTGTTTATCACCTGTAGTACATTCACAGTCTCTGATTATCTCCTGTAGTACATATGCACTCTGGTCATCTCCTGTAGTACATCCACACTCTCTGACCATCTCCTGTGGTACATTTGCAGCCTCTGATTATCTCTTGTAATACATCTGCACTCTCTGACCATCTCCTGTAGTACATCCGCAGTTTCCGGTCATCTCCTGTAGTACATCTACAGTCTCTGTTTATCTCTTGCAGTACATCCACACTGTTTCGTCATCTCCTGTAGTTCATCTACAGTCTCTGATTATCTCCTGTAGTATGTCTGCAGTTTTTGATAATCTCCTGTAGTATGTGTATTAGACTTGGTTCACACTGCTGTGACCTAGGATCCAACTTGTGAGACCCCACATGACATGTGAAATTCAATGTTTCCCTGTGAGAGCCATCTTAACTAATGCTACACAAGTCACTCTGACTTTAGAAAAGGTTCATGCAGTACTTTGGTCTGACTTGGGTAGGATTGCAGCCCCTGGACTCTAGTGTCTAAAGTCGCAACAAAGTCAGATCAAAGTCGTGCGACTTGGCCATCGCAGCAGTGTGAACTGCGCCTTAATGTGTCGCTTTACTTGCTTAATTATTTGGGATTGCTCTACTGCTCAGTGTGTGGTAATGATGTGCAGTAACCTCTAGCAACCAATCAATGAACAGTAGTGATCTGCTGTAACCTCTAGCAACTAATCAGTGAGCCATAATGTGTGCTGTAGCTTCTAGAAACCAATCAGTCAGCAGTAATGATGTATAGTAACCTTTAGCAATCAATCAGTGAGCAGTAATGATGTGCAGTAATCCATAGTAATCAAACAGTGAGCAGTAATAATGTGCAGTAACCTCTAGCAACTAATTGGTGAGCTGTAATGTGTGCTGTAACCTCTGGCAACCAATTGCAATCGCTTCATGATCTGCTGTAGTAAAGTTTTGGGTCTACTTGATATTTGTTGTATGTCTCAAAATGGGAGGGGGGGGGGGCAAGAAAATGTTTTCCCAGAGTCAAATCAATATTGAAGGCGGACCTGCTTTGTTAAGCAGCATTACTCTTTTACCTTTACAAGAACTTTACATTGGAATAAAGGTGTTTTAATTTACTGCATTGTGGCCTGCACCTATAGCCTTTTTATTTACTGCTGGTTATATATGATGCCTATGCATGAGCTGCGATCCTGAGAGCTGTTGGGAAAATGCATTTAAACCTTTTGACTATTTTAACTCTAAATGGCCCATTATACTCGGTAAGAGGCTTGCAGCTTTACTTTTCACATGGTGTTGGCACTCATATTCAGGTTGATTGGAATACTGGATGGTGAAGGTCTTGTTACAAATGTTTGGGCACGTAATAGCACATTTGACCATTTATGTTTAAATGGTCTATTTTATTTGGTAAGAGGCTCACATTACATGTTGAAGTGAGAACACAGATATATGGTGAAATTCCAGCACTGGAAAAAAACACAGTTGGAAGAATTATATTGCTTTGGACTGAGACATTGGAATATTTGCTTTTTGTATTGGAACACTGTCATTTGTGATTTGTGGCACAATTGCACAGCTTTTATTTATAATGTGTGATTTGCTTTAGAGTATGTACACATTTTTTGGCACTCTTTGCACTTTAAATAAGGCATATTAATTTACATTTATTGTATGATCAGCACTTTACATTTTGCGTTTTTGCACATTAGAGGTATGGTATATTTATAGTTTTTTTGCAGATTCGGTATCACAAATTGAGTGTGGCAGCTTTATCCTGACAGTTTTCCCCAGTGCAGAATTTATTTTTGGATTTTTTTAGGTTCCCTTACTAACATACAGCAAGGTGACCACCACACGCACACTGGATCACTGACTGAACTGCCTGGTTTAGTGAATGTAAGATAACAACAAGTTGACACATATACTTCAGTCACTAGTCATTAAATACACCCATAAGCTCTGGGCAACAATAGTAATCTATTAACATAGGAACACTTCTCTAATAAACCCTGCTTCTGTTATGGAATAACAACTGTTCTTCCATGGGGACATGTGGTCTCAGCTTCAATTTCTCTCTTCGCTTCCTACTAGTGGGGATTGTAACCCAGCTACGCAGAGACAGGAGGTCAGGCAGAAGAGGACAGCAGAGGTAATGAATAACTCCTAAATTAGCAAGGACAATTTTGCAAATTTGAAAACCTGGGACACAGGGACATAATGACTTGGACCTGTTATCCCATGTTCTTTAGAGTTATTGCTAGTTTTAAACAGTATCAAAACCCCAAAACAAAATGTAATATATTACAGCTTACTCATCCATAAATACGGTGGCTGTTTTGGTTTCTTTTTTTCTACATTTCACTTGGTGATCTGGTCATTAACACACTTTCTGTCCTTGGATAATTCTACTTGAGGAAAAAGAGACATATTTAGACAGCAGGAATGTCAATCTGATGGACTTGACTAACATGTTAAAGGCAAACTCCTTCTAACACAGGTGTTTTTTTCTTTTGGGATAAAGGTTTTACATAAATTAACAAAAGTTGGCCATTGTATCAGTCGTCATTGGTAAATGGCTTGTTTCAACCCTCTACCTACCACTTTTTCTGGACAGATTGGTCTGTTAAAGGAAGTTGAAAAGTAACAGACTTAATGGCCAGATCACAAAGTGAAAATAAATGAATAGAAGAAAACGAATGAAAGCACTACATCTGAGATTTGGGAAAAGCTGTAGAAAAACAGAATCAGTACCAAGTAATGGTAGTACAACTAA
The DNA here is from genome assembly GCF_062004578.1 of Staurois parvus. NCBI lineage: Eukaryota > Metazoa > Chordata > Amphibia > Anura > Ranidae > Staurois > Staurois parvus. The sequence goes on from NW_028318776.1 coordinate 438,207, forward strand.
GGAAATAAAAGGACATTAAGCAATTGGACAAATAAGAGTACAGTAAGCAAGGTAGTACAGCACATAAAGACCATAACATGGTGTATGATTAACTCAGTCTTGATTAGCCCACTGTGTTCAACTGTTCCATGAGTTATGGAAGGATGGAAATTTGTCGCCCCTATTAGCTAGTATTTTTTCACAGATATAATTAGTTTTAACTATTTCAACAGTTTTGGAGGAATTAGGAGAGAGGTTATTTTTCCAATGTTTAGTGTTAGTGTTTTTGGCTACTAATAAGATATGGATGGCAACTGTGCAGAAATTGTCAAAGCTGGTTGCGGAGGAATCAGTATGTCTGTACCTTCAGAGATGATTTGAAATATGTTTTTACAATGCCATAGTATGTGCATCAACATGCCTCTGGAGCCACATTCTTTCAATCATGTAGGAAATTGTGAAAGATAGAATTTTGCAAGTCTGTATGGAGGTAAATGCCATCATTGGGTATTTTTTTAGTTAGTTCCCAGTGCTCTATGTAACTGGTGGCTCTGTAAACAGAGCTGAGGGCTGTTATTCATTGTGTGTCTGAATATGAGGCTGGGAGGTTTACTTCCCAGTGGATAATTGCAATGCTTTTTGTGAAACATGTTTTATTATGAAGAATGTCATAGAATAGAGAAATCCCTCTTTGATTTTTTGTAGGGTAAGTATAGTACTGCCATACTGCAGTGAGAATAGACACTTGTTGGTCGGGCATCGTATATAAGTAGTGTGCAATACTAGTATAGTATAATATATATTACTGTATATATTCACTGAAGACACCCTGAAAATCAAAGTGAAAACATGATTTCGCAGGCTAGTCCATTTTGCTGAAATTTAATTGCAGCAACTCAAAATGGTACTCAGTAGTTTGTATGGCCCCCACATACTTGTATGCATGCCTGAAAATATCAGGGTATGCTCCTAATGAGACAACGGATGGTGTCCTGGGGTATTTTCTCCCAGATCTGGACCAGGGCATCACTAAGCTCCTGCACCGGTGTCGGATGGACTGAAACATGATATCCCAGAGGTGTTCTATTGGATTTAAGTCAGGCGAGTGTGTAGCCCATTCAATGATATCAATTTCTTCATCCTCCAGGAACTGCCTGCATACTCTCGCCACATGAGGCTGGGCATTGTTGCGCACGAGGAGGAACCCAGGACCCATTGCACCAGTGTAGGGTCTGACAAGTCCAAGGATTTCACCCCGATACCTAATGGCAGTCAGGATGCCATTGTCTAGCCTGAAGAGATCTTTGTGTCCCTCCATGGATATGCCTCCCCAGACCATCACTGACCCACCACCAAAACGGTCATGTAAAACGATGTTACAGGCAGCATAACATTCTTCATGGCTTCTCCAGACCCTTTCACATCTGTCATAGTACAGTATAACATATATTACTGTATATATATATATATATATATATATATATATATAGTGGGGGCTAACTCAAGTGGGGATCACCTTCCCTTGGGAAAAAGGCACTCCAGACGGCAGATCTTTTCTTAATTGTCTGACTTGTAGCCAGGTTTATTTAAAAGGTTCTATAGCCAACAAATAAAACAAAACAGAAGATAAATCCTTGTCATCCAGACACTAACTAAACAGCAGAGATTAATATCTCAGAGGTGAAGGGCTTCTCCCAGTCACCAACAAAACAAAATGTTATGCAAACCTTTTCTCTTTTCTTACAAAGCAAGAGCCACCTTTTGCTCCAGTCCTGTTTTATTTATACCACCTGCTGGTAGTCACAAGTGGAACGGAAAATCCTGTTCAGAACCAACATTGCTAAGGTGGTTCAGAAAACTGGACCAGATTCCACCTTAGTTCTCTACATATGAAAGCATGCAAGGTAATACATAACATCCCTCAATCACCTCGCATTTCATAATATCATTTTATATATATATATATATATATATATATATATATAAATATATACTGCTCCAAAAAATTAAAGGAACACTTTGAATACATCAGATCTCAATGGGGAAAAATATTATGCTGGATATCTATGCTGATATGGACTTGTGAGTACTGACATTGAGAAACATAAGGATGCCCCAACGTTTGATGGAAATGAAAATGATCAACCTACAGAGGACTGAATTCACTGAAGACACCCCGAAAATCAAAGTGAAAACATGATTTCGCAGGCTAGTCCATTTTGCTGAAATTTAATTGCAGCAACTCAAAATGGTACTCAGTAGATTGTATGGCTCCCACATACTTGTATGCATGCCTGAAAACATCAGGGTATGCTCCTAATGAGACAACGGATGGTGTCCTGGGGTATTTCCTCCCAGATCTGGACCAGGGCATCATTAAGCTCCTGCACCGGTGTCGGATGGACTGAAACATGATATCCCAGAGGTGTTCTATTGGATTTAAATCAGGCAAGTGTGTGGGCCATTCAATGATATCAATTTCTTCATCCTCCAGGAACTGTCTGCATACTCTCGCCACATGAGGCGGGGCATTGTTGCGCACCAGGAGGAGCCCAGGACCCACTCCACCAGTGTAGGGTCTGACAAGTCCAAGTATTTCACCCCGATACCTAATGGCAGTCAGGATGCCATTGTCTAGCCCAGTGGTGGGCAACCTTTTTTTTCAACTGAGCCAAATCTCGCCAAAACCACAATTGAAATTTATTTTGAGAGCCACATTTTTAAAACTGAAAATACAGTACATAGGATGGTACACTGTTTTTAGTTTCAATAAGTTTTTTTAGTAATTCATCCCCCATAGTAATTCATCCCCCATAGTAATTCATCCCTCTTATAGTAATTCATCCCCCATATAGTAATTCATCCCCCATATAGTAATTCATCCCCCATAGTAATTCATCCCCCCTATAGTAATTCATCCCCCATATAGTAATTCATCCCCCATAGTAATTCACCCCCCATATAGTAATTCATCCCCCATAGTAATTCATCCCCCATAGTAATTCATCCCCCATATAGTAATTCATCCCACATAGTAATTCATCCCCCCTATAGTAATTCATCCCCCTATAGTAATTCATCCCCATAGTAATTCATCCCCCATATAGTAATTCATCCCCCATAGTAATACATCCCCCCTATAGTAATTCATCTCCCATAGTAATTCATCCCCCCTATAGTAATTCATCCCCCCTATAGTAATTCATCCCCCATAGTAATTCATCCCCCATATAGTAATTCATCCCCCATAGTAATTCATCCCCCCTATAGTAATTCATCCCCCATATAGTAATTCATCCCCCATATAGTAATTCATCCCCCATAGTAATTCATCCCCCCTATAGTAATTCATCCCCCATAGTAATTCATCCCCCATATAGTAATTCATCCCCCATAGTAATACATCCCCCCTATAGTAATTCATCCCCCATATAGTAATTCATCCCCCATATAGTAATTCATCCCCCATAGTAATTCATCCCCCATATAGTAATTCATCCCCCATAGTAATTCATCCCCCCTATAGTAATTCATCCCCCATATAGTAATTCATCCCCCATAGTAATACATCCCCCCTATAGTAATTCATCCCCCATAGTAATTCATCCCCCCTATAGTAATTCATCCCCCCTATAGTAATTCATCCCCCATAGTAATTCATCCCCCATATAGTAATTCATCCCCCATAGTAATTCATCCCCCATAGTAATTCATCCCCCATAGTAATTCATCCCCCCTATAGTAATTCATCCCCCCTATAGTAATTCATCCCCCATAGTAATTCATCCCCCATATAGTAATTCATCCCCCATATAGTAATTCATCCCCCATAGTAATACATCCCCCATATAGTAATTCATCCCCCATATAGTAATTCATCCCCATATAGTAATTCATCCCCCATATAGTAATTCATCCCCCATAGTAATTCATCCCCCATATAGTAATTCATCCCCCATAGTAATTCATCCCCCATATAGTAATTCATCCCCCATATAGTAATTCATCCCCCCTATAGTAATTCATCCCCCATAGTAATTCATCCCCCATATAGTAATTCATCCCCCATATAGTAATTCATCCCCCATAGTAATTCATTCCCCATATTAAGTTCCCCATATAGTAATTCATCCCCCATATAGTAATTCATCCCCCATAGTAATTCATCCCCCATATAGTAATTCATCCCCCATAGTAATTCATCCCCCATATAGTAATTCATCCCCCATAGTAATACATCCCCCCTATAGTAATTCATCCCCCATATAGTAATTCATCCCCCATATAGTAATTCATCCCCCATAGTAATTCATCCCCCATAGTAATTCATCCCCCATATAGTAATTCATCCCCCATAGTAATTCATCCCCCCTATAGTAATTCATCCCCCATAGTAATTCATCCCCCATATAGTAATTCATCCCCCATAGTAATACATCCCCCCTATAGTAATTCATCCTCCATAGTAATTCATCCCCCCTATAGTAATTCATCCCCCCTATAGTAATTCATCCCACATAGTAATTCATCCCCCATATAGTAATTCATCCCCCATAGTAATTCATCCCCCATAGTAATTCATCCCCCCTATAGTAATTCATCCCCCCTATAGTAATTCATCCCCCATAGTAATTCATCCCCCATATAGTAATTCATCCCCCATATAGTAATTCATCCCCCATAGTAATACATCCCCCATATAGTAATTCATCCCCCATATAGTAATTCATCCCCCATAGTAATTCATCCCCCATATAGTAATTCATCCCCCATAGTAATTCATCCCCCCTATAGTAATTCATCCCCCATAGTAATTCATCCCCCATATAGTAATTCATCCCCCATATAGTAATTCATCCCCCATAGTAATACATCCCCCATATAGTAATTCATCCCCCATATAGTATTTTCATCCCCCATAGTAATTCATCCCCCATATAGTAATTCATCCCCCATAGTAATTCATCCCCCATATAGTAATTCATCCCCCATATAGTAATTCATCCCCCCTATAGTAATTCATCCCCCATAGTAATTCATCCCCCATATAGTAATTCATCCCCCATATAGTAATTCATCCCCCATAGTAATTCATTCCCCATATTAAGTCCCCCATATAGTAATTCATCCCCCATATAGTAATTCATCCCCCATAGTAATTCATCCCCCATATAGTAATTCATCCCCCATAGTAATTCATCCCCCATATAGTAATTCATCCCCCATAGTAATTAATTCCCCATATTAAGTCCCCCGTGTCAATTCACTTACCTTTGCTCCGCGCGTTCCTCTCGCCGTTTTCCCGCGCCGTTCCGGTCTTCAGGGCGGACTGTGAGAGGAGCCTAGCTCCCCTCACGCTCTTCACGCTGCCCCGCCTACACACATCCTGACAGCCACATCCGCGGGCCAGATTAAAAGGTCCTGACTGTTGGGGCGGCCGCCCGAGAGGAGGGAGGGGAGCGGGCGCCCGGTACACAGAAGAGCTGCATTAGCGTGTGTAAAGAGCCGCATGTGGCTCGCGAGCCGCGGCTTGCCGACCACTGGTCTAGCCTGTAGAGATCTTTGTGTCCTTCCATAGATATGCCTCCCCAGACCATCACTGACCCACCACCAAAATGGTCATGCAGAATGATGCTACAGGCAGCATAACATTCTTCATGGCTTCTCCAGACCCTTTCACATCTGTCACATGTGCTCAGGGTGAACCTGCTCTCATCTGTGAAAAGCACAGGGTGCCATTGGTGAACCTGCCAATTCTTGTGTTCAGTGGCAAAAGCCAATCGAGTTCTATGTTGCTGGGCAGTGAGCACAGGGCCCACTAGAGGATGTCAGGCCCTCAGACCACCCTGATGGAGTCTGTTTCTGAATGGTTGGTCAGAGACATTCTCACCAGTGGCCTGCTGGAGGTTGTTTTGTTGGGCTCTGGCAGTGCTCACCCAGTTCCTTCTTGCACAAAGGAGCAGATACCGGTCCTGCTGATGGGTTAAGGCCCTGTCCAGCTCTCCTAGAGTAACTTCCTCTCTCCTGGAATCTGTTCCATGTTCTTGAGATGTGTTGGGAGACACAGCAAACCTTCTGGCAATGGCACGTATGGATGTGCAATCCTGGAGGAATTGGACTGCCTGTGCAACCTCTGTAGGGTCCTGGTATCGCCTCATGTTACCAGTAGTGACACTGACCCTAGCCAAATGCAAAACTAGTGAAAAACTGTCAGAAAAGATGAGTAGGGGAAAAAATGTCAGCGGTCTCCAACTGTAAAACCGTTCCTGTTTTGGGAGTCATCTCATTGTTGCCCATCTAGTGCACCTGTTGTTAATTTCATTAACACCAAAGCAGCTGAAACTGATTAACAACCCCCTCTGCTACTTAACTGACCAGCTCAATATCCCAGGAGTGTAATTGACTTGATGCTATATGATTAAAAAGTGTACCTTTTATTTTTTTGAGCAGTATATATATATATATATAGCACCGCCCTAGTTAGATGGTAGGATGTGTATAGTTAGGTTAAGCATAGCTGTGTTTCTCTGCTTACCAGAGAGGCTGTCTGGTAAATTCAGTGTGGTATTCTGCTTAACAGAGTGCTATGATTGACTAGTGAGGTCTGCGCATGCTGCTCTGGTGTTGTCGGAGTTTGTCTGAGCTCTTCCTGCATTCAGGAAGCTATGAGAGCCTTCTAGAACATGGGTAGGGGCTAGGCAAATGCACAGCATGAATATGGATACAGCCGTGGCCAATTGCGGGTGAGGGTGACCCCATTGCATGCTGGGAGTGATATATATATTCTGAGAGCACATGGGCTTTGGGTTTTTCCTGGGAGAGGATTGAACAGCCAGGTTGGAAGCAGGCTGCCTCGCCTGGCAACAGGCTGCCATGCAGCCTCAGGTGGGTCAACCTGAGGGCCTGAAGTTAAAGAGTGACCCTGTTTATACAGCAAGCTGACTGAGGGGAGTTGTTTGCCAAAGCTCTGTCTGGTGTCACTGGAGGGTTTTGCTTGGAAGATTGGAAGGAGGCAACCATTCTGTTCTTGGGCCTTGTGAGTACTGACATTGAGGAATTTGGGGACTCTGTGTGCTTGCTACCTCCTCTAGTGCTTGATAGTCAGCATGGGTCAGAAAAAAGGGAACACTGGCTAGTGCTCTGAAGATCTTATCCAAGTGTTGCTACTGCAAAGGACTTTGCATATCTACGTTACCTTTGGGCTGTCGCAGTCTGTCGTAACTGGCTTATACTTGAGGAGCTCAGTTCTGTAACTACTACTACTGCAAAAAGGGACTTTGCTCACTCCTAAACAACTTGCTGCTATATGTTATATGCTATATGTCTGCTATCTGCTGTCAGCCAAGACTTTATAAGTGCTAAATTAAGAGATCAGCTAGATGTCCTCAGTGTGAATAGTTTTAATTTTAGAGTATCCTACTATAATTCCCCATCCCTATCCCCAGTTCTACAATAAACTAAAAAAAAAAAAATCCCCATGACTGGTTATTGAAGACAGTGAGCAGAACTGTGTGTGAGTGTATATGGCTGCAGAAATATACTGTGCCCAGACTGCAAGGTGAAGAAAGGGGAGCTCATGGAAAACATACAAGCAGCTCCTGTGGGGGCAGCGCTACATAGATATACAGTGAAGGAGATAAGTATTTAATCCCCTGCTGATTTTGAATATTTGCCCACTCACAAAGAAATTATCAGTCTAAAAATTGAATGGTAGGTGTATTGTAACACTGAGAGACAGAATAGCAACACAAAATTCAAAAGAAATGCATGTCTAACAAATCATGCACTGATTTGCATGTTCAAGAGGGAAATAAGTATTTGATCCCCTATCATTCATCAGGATTTCTGGCTACCAGGTGTCTTTCATACAGGTAACAAGCTGAGATATAGTCAGAGGTCAATGTATCCTGCTCCACCACATTTCCTATGTTTATTAAATTGCAGATGGGAACTTCTGAGTTTTTTCCTGCCCATAGGAAGCATCTAAGTAAATAATTTAGAGAATATACATAGATGTTTATTAGGTAGGGATATTGGTAGAGTGTGGAAGACATACAGAATTTGGGAGACAATAAGCATCTTAAGGGTTGTCAGTCTTCCAGCCCAGGATAGTTTGGATTGGGATAATTGTGTGATGTCTAGGGTTATATTAGCTAAAAGTGGTTTGTTGCTGGTATTGGATGTTAGGGTAATTCCAAGATAAGGTACACCTTTATCCCCTCCCCCGCCTTATTCCCCTCGTCCTTCTTGTCTCCCCCACCTTCCCAGCTGGACATCAGCCTTTGGGTCACACTAAGTTCTTGTTTGACTAGACAGCTCGGGTCGTATCTTGGGTAAAACACAGAATATTACTGGGATAATAATTGTAGGACTTTTCTGTTTTAGGTTATTTATGTATGCTGTATACCTTGTCATTTACAGACTACTTGACTAGGTTTTATGTACCTCAATTTGTTTGTATCACTGCACATCTTCAATAAACGCAACTGCTAAAAAAAGGTATACCTTTATCAGACCATGTGTAAGGAAAGGTCCTTTGTAATAAAGATCTAAAGGTCTGGGTCTAAACCCAAATGGAGCATTGGGGATTTTGAAAAGTTGACTTTGCATTATAAAAGAGTACTAAAAAGAAATAAAACTGCTCCTAGGAGAGATGAGGATGGGTTGTTCAGTAGGAGAATTACATCGTCAGCAAAATGGTTAATCTTGTGGGATTAAAGCCTGAATCTCAGGGTACGAGGGCATGGTCTCTGCTAAGGGTTCAATAAGAAGATTAAATGTAGAGGGAGAGAGGGGGCACCCTTGTCAAGTGTCATTAGTGATTGGAAATTACTTTGACAGTATATTTTTTGTGTAAACTTGGGCAGTGGGGTTTGAACATAGCACCAAAATGGCAGATACGATTGTCACAGTACATCTGAATTTGTTGAGTACCTGTTTCATAAAATTCCAGTGGATTCTGCCAAATGCCTTCTCTTTGTCTAATGAAAGAAACAGAGAAAGCTTTTTTCTGATCTCTGTGAACTGAATAATATTTATGAGTTGTCCAGTATCATCTGAGGATTTTCTTCCACAAGTAAACCCAGTTTGGTTGGGTGAATTAGGCGAGGAAGAATGTCTAAGAGACAAGATAAGATCATTTTTGTGTACATTCTTACATCAATATGAAGTAGAGAGTTTGATCTGAAATTCTGGGGTGAGGCCAAGTCCTTACCCAGTTCTGGGATTTTTATAATTAAAGCCTTTAGCATTTCAGCAGAAAAGGATGCAATTGAAGCTGATTTAAAGAATATCTAATTTTTATCTAATCTTTATTTTCAAACAAAGGTTTTCATATACAAAAACGAAGAAGAATATCTCCTTTAAATATGGGTTGAGAGTTTGCGTAACTTGTAATATTCACTAGAGAGGCCGTTTGGGCCTGGAGATATGCTACTGGGTAGAGAGTTTATGCAAGGACCTAGTTTACTTGCTGGTGACACTGTGCTGCCTAGAGTGGAAAGTTGTAGTTCCAGTTTCCACCAGCAGGTGTCTCCTAGCAGTCTGGAAACTCTAGTAATCAGTCTCCACTAGATTATGGCTGCTGGGCATGTATATAGGTCTCGCCTCTTTGTTCCAGTGTCTTTGCCTGAGCCTGTCCTATGTTTAGTTTTGACCTTGCTTTGCCTACCAGCCAGATGTGTGCATTGTGCTTAATCCTGAGCCTGATTCCATCCTGATCCTGCCTTGTAGCTGTACACTGGTGAGCCTGCTCTTGATTTTGCTCTTGCCTTGTATCCTGTGCCTTGCTGCCTTGTGTCTGCTCCCCTTGTTTGTGACTCCAGTCCTGGTTCCCCCTTACTAGCTGTTCCCTGCATCTCTAGTTTACCTTGTTTGTCCTTATTCCTCATTTCGTACATATCGTATATAGTCAGTTTGTAGTTAGGCTTCCTGTTACTTAATTAGTCACTTTGGTTATAAGGTTGTAGTTCACTTGTATATTTATGTTTGCTGTTTTTACAGTGTTTGGATGTCTTTTGCTTTGCTATTAATAACTTTACTTTACAATATCTAGTCCTGTCTCCGTTTCCTTGTGTATGTAAGCAGGTTGTAACTGCTTAATCAGTTAGATGCTGGCCCAGGCTGAGCTAGGAAAGAGTTAAGCTCACTGCTCCCATGGAGTGGGCATTTTGGGGCTTCAGCAGGCCCACCTGAGATATAAAAAGGTGGAAGGCTGAGGTCTGAGAACCTTCTAACATCCCTGCATGCTCTGGTGTGGTGCTGTGCTGTTGCTGTTCCCGTTTCCAGAAGAGACCAAGTCACCTTCCTTCTATGCCACCATCTATGGACTATGCAATCATCTATCAACTCTGTCAAGATGAACTGTCATCTACTGTATAATGTATGCCTTGGCCATCTATTAGTTAGTTAGGGTTATTGAAGGAACTGTTGCACTTTTTATCATATTTTGCATTACAGATGTACAGTAAAGACTGTTAACTTTCCCTGAGCCGGGTCTGAAGTAAATTCAAAGGGGTGCATATTGGGGCTGGTGTTTTAAAAAAACCTTGGCCTGTAAAGCACTAGCGGGGCATGCAGAACATCGCACTACAGTGCCAAGTAAGTATGCTAAGGTAGAGCAAGGTCATTGCTAATGATAACTAAGTACATCTTCAAGACACAAAGCAGCCAGTTGAGGCATGGTACCTGGATAAGGTGAGGTACACTCTGGTAGTGAGGGGGTTGTCATTTGGCTCCTTTCCCTGCAGTCCATCTCTCACAGCAACTGGGAGCAGACCAGGAATATGGAGGTCCCAATACTGACTTTATGGTATGAGAGAAGAAGGGTTACCGCAGGACATGCATGGGATCTGTGCTAAGTGTCCAGTGGCATCTTATTCTGTTACTGGGAGTGAGATAACAGAAGCATGCTGACTGTGGAGATGCGGCTGGACCCGCCACTCCAAATGCAACATATCAGTCACTGTGTGTATAGCTATAGAACATCACCTAACAGAGAAACTTCACTTTATTACTACATATAGTGTCAGCTCATATCTAAGTCGAGCATTAGTGAGCACACCCCCAGACAAAGGTGCCTCTACCGGACACGGTAGACCCCACCCACAATATGGTGTAGTCAGACCTTTGCCAGTAAAACCCAGCCACCCTTCATGTAGCTATGAAGATCTGGCCATCTCAGCTACAGCTCTCAGCTCCTTGTTTTAATGGTTTCAGCTAGTGTGAAAGGATCATTGAGACTTTGTAGTTGGGCGTCTGACAGCTTGGGTAGGTGTACTTTATCTAGGAACTCCTAAATTGCAGATTCGGATGGTTGAAGGAAGAGAGGATCATCTTTTAGATTATAAAGGGTATTATAGAAGTCTGCAAAGGAGTCCGCTATAGCTTATGGATCGATAATTTTGTGTTTTGCTGGGGGATGAATGAGGTGGGAGATTGAGGTTTCGGATATTTGAGATTTAAGTCTTTGTGCAAGGAATTTACCGCCTTTTCTGCCGCTGGCATAATAATTAATTTTCAGAATCTGAATGTAGTTTTCATGTTGTTCACATAATAGTCTGTGAAGGTCATGTCTAAGCTGGATTAGTTTATAAAAAGTCATTTGGGTATTGTCTGATTTGTTGATCTTTTCTAGAGATTGGATCTCTGCTAGAAGGGCACTAAATTTTGGGTTGGGAGAGCAGAGGATTTGACAGTTCTTACTGTAAAGTTACCTGGCTGTTGACAGGCTTCGCCCTGTACCCAAGCACTGTTGACCTCTTAGTTTTGGGGTCAATCCTTCTGGTAAGCAGGTGGAGTTTGTCTGTGGTGGTGGAGCACTGGACACTGCATCATGGACTGCTGGCACTTGTAGTTTACAATATTATTTGCATTTACATGCTGGTTACTATTATTATTATTATTACATTTTGTGTTTGAGCACTTTTATCACTGAATGGTGTCACTATATTTGTCATAAATTTTTTGCCAGTGTTTAAGAGGTCAAAACATCTATTTTTGCATTACAGATGGAACTATTTACCAGTGGACGATATGTCCATGTTGTGTTTTGAAAAAATTATAATAAGAATTAAAAAAAGTTTACTTTCATTTTCAGGCTTCTCAGGGTCTGTGACTCATAAGTCTTGAAAACAGACACTGACAGGCAATGAACATTTTCAGAAGAAGGCCTGCAATGGTAGAATAAATATTTAGTTTCATTTTCACACATTGGGTTTAGTTTGCACACATTTATAAATACTTGTGTAAGCTGCAGAGCCACCTCATAGCAACCAAGTATTATCTGCAGTCCTAAGATTTTGAGAGCTTCCAAAGTAGGAGCACATACTGTATATAATAATGGATAGACTGAGGGCAGGTAAGCCTGGAAGGAGCCCACTTCTTCTTAAAGGCACAGTGACTGTCTCTGGCAGTATGTTCTTCTGACAATCCCCTATTGTACGTCTACAGTTGATAGTTTTCTATTGTAGTACATTCACCTAATATTATGTGTGGCCCTTTGGAGATGTCAGGGGCTGTAAACATCTGCCCTGTACATCACTGCCTTAGACTGGAACAGACTTCTCATGGCTGACGTTTTACCCAAAGAATGTACTAATTGAACTGTTTTGCATACAGAAAACAAAGGTAATTTCCCTCAAAAACTGTACATACAAAATAGGCTGATTTTTTTTTCTACCTTTAAAAGTGGTCCAGTCATACAAAACTGAATCATTTTTTAATTTTAAAAAACTGAACTACAATGTCTAATTACAATTACACCCTTGTTGTCACCCTTATTATATAAATATAATAAGAGTGACAAATGTTAAAAGTGACCTTGCAATTTGACAATATAGTGCAAAGAAAAAATGCTTTAGTGCCTTCTCTACCATCTGTACATACTTATCTTCCCTTCGTTCCCCTGCTGCGCCATTTGGCCACTGGGTAGCCAGGCTCAGTTGGGTCAGGGGTTGAAGATTTTTTTCTTGTCCTCAGAGTCCTGATTGGCCAATCACCAAAAAGAAGTGCAGTCACATGGGAGATTCACCTTCCCCGTTAATCTTGGTGACTATTATCACCGAAGTGAAACTGAAAAAGAATCACAGATTTTGAGTGGCCACTAGAACAGGTGACCCTGGTGACTACCAGGGATTTCCCTCAATTTGGCTGTTGTGGCTATAAGACAGGAAGTGAAGGGAAGCCTTCTAAATGGGACACAGATGGCAAAAACACAACACCTGATAGGGATTATAATCCTCCCTTACGCAATCCACAGTTAAAAACGTTGCCTTCATTTCTACTTTAAGTGCGGCATTTCTCATTTTTTGATGTAGCCTTTTACTGATAATTAACAGATTTATAATTAAGGTGTACTAAATATGTAAAAAATATTAAACTGTCATGCCTAGAGTATATCCAAAATCTTCATTTTGTAGACAAAAAGGTCTATGTGACTGTGGGTGTGGTTGCCACCATCCCTAATATCATATACCAATTGAATTACCATCTAAGTGGGATTTTAAAGGGAACCAAGCACAAAATATAAAATCATAAAAACGTACTTTTATTACTTTTTATTTTAAAAGAAACTAATCAACATTAGAGGACATAATCCATGACACAATGTCTGATAATACACAATCTACAGTCAGGTCCATAAATATTGGGACATCTACACAATTCTAACATTTTTGGCTCTATACACCACCACAATGGATTTGAAATGAAACGAACAAGATGTGCTTTAACTGCAGACTGTCAGCTTTAATTTGAGGGTATTTACATCCAAATCAGGTGAACGGTGTAGAAATTACAACAGTTTGCATATGTGCCTCCCACTTGTTAAGGGACCAAAAGTAATGGGACAATTGGCTTTTGAGCTGTTCCATGGCCAGGTGTGTGTTATTCCCTCATTATCCCAATTACAATGAGCAGATAAAAGGTCCAGAGTTCATTTCAAGTGTGCTATTTGCATTTGGAATCTGTTGCTGTAAACTCTCAAGATGAGATCCAAAGAGCTGTCACTATCAGTGAAGCAAGCCATCATTAGGCTGAAAAAACAAAACAAACCCATCAGAGAGATAGCAAAAACATTAGGCATGGCCAAAACAACTGTTTGGAACATTCTTAAAAAGAAGGAACGCACCGGAGAGCTCAGCAACACCAAAAGACGCGGAAGACCACCGAAAACAACTGTGGTGGATGACCGAAGAATTCTTTCCCTGGTGAAGAAAACACCCTTCACAACAGTTGGCCAGATCAAGAACACTCTCCAGGAGGTAGGTGTAAGTGTGTCAAAGTCAACAATCAAGAGATGACTTCACCAGAGTGAATACATAGGGTTCACCACAAGATGTAAACCATTGGTGAGCCTCAAAAACAGGAAGGCCAGATTAGAGTTTGCCAAACGACATCTAAAAAAGCCTTCACAGTTCTGCAACAACATCCTATGGACAGATGAGACCAAGATCAACTTGTACCGGAGTGATGGGAAGAGAAGAGTATTGAGAAGGAAAGGAACTGCTCATGATCCTAAGCATACCACCTCATCAGTGAAGCATGGTGGTGGTAGTGTCATGGCGTGGGCATGTATGGCTGCCAATGGAACTGGTTCTCTTGTATTTATTGATGATGTGACTGCTGACAAAAGCAGCAGGATGAATTCTGATGTGTTTCGGGCAATATTATCTGCTCATATTCAGCCAAATGCTTCAGAACTCATTGAACGCCGCTTCACAGTGCAGATGGACAATGACCCAAAGCATACTGCAAAAGCAACCAAAGAGTTTTTAAGGGAAAGAAGTGGAATGTTATGCAATGGCAAAGTCAATCACCTGACCTGAATCCAATTGAGCATGCATTTCACTTGCTGAAGACAAAACTGAAGGGAAAATGCCCCAAGAACAAGCAGTAACTGAAGACAGTTGCAGTAGAGGCCTGGCAGAGCATCACCAGGGATGAAACCCAGAGTCTGGTGATGTCTATGCATTCCAGACTTCAGGCTGTAATTGACTGCAAAGGATTTGCAACCAAGTATTAAAAAGTGAAAGTTTGATTTATGATTATTATTCTGTCCCATACTTTACTATATGGCTAGATAACAAACAATGGAGGTGACTACAAACTCACTATGAGTATTCTGCATCCTCAATATCTATATACCAGCCAAAAATGATCAACCAAAAGTCACAATAAATTCCACTAAGGATTATACACTACTGCTAGTTAGTATAATTGGAAATCACATATATCTGTGAGTTCCACCTAAAATGTTGGTAGCTATTTATTACTTACAGAAGATCATCTATGACATTGGCTTAGATATTCCCTAATATCACTTGTGTCAGCTGCCTCTGCTTCCAATGTTTGTCTGATAATGATTACTTGAAAATGCCTTTCTATGAATATCTTGCAGTTACAGGAGGGAATCACCCTCCTATCAATTAAACCAATTAGTTTCCTTTGTGTGGATCCCCTTTCATGGAGGCAAGATGGTGTCTGATCACAATCTGCCGGCATTCTCACCCAGTGTACATGTGAGGCAAATGACACACAGCTCGATGACATCACATCCGGCGTCATGAAATGATACGCAATCGCATCATGTCCGGCCCCGCACCACAAGTCCCAGAAGCCAGGAAGGCGATGGTCCGAGACACACCGTTGACACAGAACATTCGCCACACCCGCCACCACCACAGTGGGAAAGGAGAGGGACACACACACAATTTGTCCATGTGCTTCCCCTCCTAAAGGAGTCAAATACAAAACAATAATGTCATAAAAAACACAACCCAAGCTTATATCTGTAAATAAAGAAAAAACACAATTACTCATTCAAATTGGAATGGGTCTCATCCAGAGGGAGAGAGGGAAATAAACCCATAATAGTTTGCCATAGCTAATAATCACCATGAACAAGTGGTAATAATAGGACCATAAATATATTACATTGGCATACATTTAACCCCGTATTATCGTGAAATTTTAAATCAGTTTTACCCGAGCTAAAGCCTTCTAAAAAAGTCTGAAAACTCTCAGTCTCATTGAGGCCTGGAGGAGTCATGGCATTCAAGTGCCTAATCCAGCACATCTCTCGCTGGAGAAGCACTTTATTCCAATCTCCACCTATCATCAGAATGTGGATTCTATCCAGAACTGAAAAGACTACTTTTGGCATTACATATTTGTGAATTTTGGCTACATATCTACCCAAAGGTAGGTATAAATTTCCAAATGCATACTATGGAAATGTTTATATATGCATTTCCAAAATTCTTGACGTGTTTTTTCTACATAAAAGGAACCGCATTCACACTGCATGAGGTACACAACCCCTTTGGTTTTGCAGTTGGAGAAATGCTTTGGGGTAAATCATTCACCATTTGGAAGAATAATGTGTTTGCAGTTACTAACAAATGAACAGTAGGTGCAGTCACCACATGAAAATGTGCCAACATATTTGCACAGATTTGTTCTCATTTCTCCCTCATTTTTTGTATGTAATTGCTGGAATTGTACTCACTAAGTTTCCTAATATGGATTCTTCCGTTAAGACAGGCCAATTCTTTTCCCGTATTTTCCTAATCTTGTTGTGTTCATTGGAATACTTCATAATGACTCTAGTTACCTCTCCTGTGTTCTAATGGGTTTAGGCTTGAACAAAAGATCATGTCTATTGAGATTTTAACTCGATTGAATGCCTTTTTAAGAGACTATTTGGTATACCCCCTTCTTAATAACCTTTCTGTAAGCCTATTTTCCATTTGAAAATCTTCACTGTTCATACAATTATGTTTAATTCTTAAAAACTGACTAAATTGTATGGATCTTTTTAGTGGTTCAGGATGGAAGCTGTTAGCATAAAAGATGGTATTGCCGTCAGTCTCCTTTCTGTAGAGTTTACTACTCAAACGTCCCCCTTGTTCTTTTTTTATACTTACAGCAAGCAAATTCACCTTATGGTAATCATATGCCATAGGGAAAAAAAGATTAGCATTATTTTGATTCATAGCATCCAAACATTGTTTTAACAAATTTTCTGGTCCTTCCCAAAAAAAAACCAATATATCATCGATATATCTTTGCTACATAACAATGTGGCGCATATACCTTCAAGAAAGACTCATTAGACAAAACTTCCTGCTCCCACACCCCCAGGTACAGATTGGCATAAGATGAGGCACAACACTTCCCCATAGCTATGCCCTGTACCTGGAGGTAGTGGGAGCCATGAAAGACATTATGGTGCTGTCAAGGATCCGGATATGACCAGAGATGTGTGGATTGATACAGGGAATAGCAGGCTTCAGGAGTAATGTAATAATATAGTTTATTTGTGCGACACACCAATATACAAACGCACCATGCAAGTAAAAACCAAATAATCAGAAACCTTCACCCAATATATACAGAACAAAAGAGTAGTCAGGGCTAGCTGGGGTCATACACAGTTGATCAAGCATGGGGTACAGACAGGACACGGAGCAGATCACAGGGAGCAGGGAGCAGGTTCAGGAAAACAGGTTATCACAGGCACATGGGAACAAACACCAAGGCACTGATTGCAGGCCTGGTTACTGCTTAAATACACCTCCTGCAATCAGCCTCAGGTGATGGCTTGATTGCAGGAGGTGAGACCCTGGCTGCTGAAAAGCAGTCGCTGGTAAGTACTGGTACTGCAGCCCATAGAGCAGGCGAGCCCCAGCACCACTAGCGCTGAGTCCTTTCCTGACAGGTGCAGAATGAAATCCAACATTTGTAGAATTAATTCATTGTATTTCCATTCCTGTGTACTACGTTGCTGTAAGATATATCTCACAGATGCAATTCCTTTTGTGTCTGGAATACTTTACAGTGATTCCACATCCACTGTCACTAGAAGCACTGTCTCAGGAATATCTAAATTATCAATGATTTGTAGTAAATGTATTGTATCTTTCACATATTATGCCAAACTAATCACATGGGGTCTCAAATGCACGTCAGTTAACTGACTTACAGTATTCCCTCAGAGATAGACCCAGTAGCAGAAAAGATGGGCCTCCCCAGGGGTCAGGCAAATCTTTTTGTACTTTTGGGAACACATAGAACGTAGGCACCCTGGGGTGCCTTGTTCGAATGAACCCCCAAAGATCCTGTGAAATAATTCCTCTTCTGAATGCATCATCTACTAGGTCATAGAATTTCAAATAGAATGTGTTTACAATAGCTGCAGAAATTTTTTTTACAACATTTTCTTTTATTTAACATTTTTTGGCACATATTTTTATACATGATATTGTCCGTCAAAACTGTATTTCCTCCTTTATCAGAGGGTTTAATAGTTATTGTCGTATTACTTATTAAGGATTTCTAATTGTTCTGCTGTATTCAAATTCTGCAATTCATTATTGGTTTTCAATGATTCAATTTTCCTAGTAATTTGTTTAACAAATAAAGCTATAGTTGGATTTTGATTCAGGGGCGGAAATTTGGATGATTTTTTAAAAAAAATGTTGTTTTATTTTCTGTTTCCTGTTTACTTTCCACAGTATCCTCCAATAAGGCCTCAATGTCTATTACATATTTTAAGTCCCTCTATTCATTTTCCTGTAACAGCAGATTTAGATCTTTAATCTGCTGTTGTGAGACCCATTGCACATGCTGCATCTTTATTCTCTTGTCTGACATAAAGGCTTTTAAGCAGTAGTTTTCTAGCAAATGAATTTATATCTTTTATCAGCTTGAATTTATCAGTCTTCTAATAGGGGCAAAATGATACCCCCCAATGATAAAACTTGTTTTTCTTCCAGGGACAACTCATAAGATGAAAGGTTAATTACAGTTAAACCCCCTTTTGTGCTGTCTTGATTACATAAGGTTCTATACCTTTCAGGGGCATATTTATCACAAGGCAAACAAGGCATTTGCCTAGGGTGGCATTTTTTAGGGGGCAGCACTGGCCCCCCGGAAGAAGGGACATATGTGGCATTGGGACCAGGTGGGATCCGAGAGAAGAGGCGGGCTACTTAATGGTGTATGCAGAGCCCGACTGTCATTCCAGGGGATGTCCAGAGTTAAGAAGGTGGGGTCTGATGTTGGTCGATGTCAGGCTCTCTCTCTGCTGGGGAGGATGGGGCCTCCAATTTTTGTGTTGCCTAGGGCAGCACAAAACCTAAATACACCACTGATACCTTTTCTAATTTTGGGTGAATTGTTTATGCCTTGTTTGTCTAAAAAAGTGTCTTTCTGTGTTGTATCCTGAGATTTTGTGAATTTTTTTGTGAATGGTATGCCAGTACTACCACGTGCACCACCTACTTTTGTATTGCTATTATGCCCACCACCTTAGTTACCATATGATGTCTCCACTGTTTGAGGATCCATCGTGCGTTTCTTGATTTGTTCAATCTTCCCATCCAGCTGATGTCATTTGTGGAATAAACCCTTCCATTTCTGAAATGAGTTGTCTACTTGAGAAGAACGTGATGAAGAAGAAACAGAGGATGAGACCAATAAATTGTTACCATCATGTACATTATTTTGCTTAAACCTTTGTTGTCTTTTTTTAAAATCTTTGTCTTTTTTTAAAATCAAAGGCTTGTACTTTGTGGTATTCCCAGCTGTGCATATTATGCATGTTTAAACTTCACAAACAGTTGAATCTTGATTGTTAGTTGGTCAGCTTCGGGTATCCAGCGCATTTAAAAGCTCCTTATTAAAGCTCCTTCCTCAGGGATATAAAACCACTCTGTAACATAAAAATCCATTTACAGTCATATATACTACAAAAAAACTGAACATTTATAGCTCATATACATAGTGAATACCTGCAAAACTTACATAGTTTAATTAAGCATTGATGTAATCTCTCATAGCCATAGGCAGTAGCCTATCTAAAAATGTTCCCATTTTACTGGTTTAGAGCAGTTGGATGAATGGAAGATGGCTGATTATTGGCTGCTGTATTTTGTGCATTGTTCTTTTCTTTGGTATATACATGTGTACAGTACCTGACATCATTATTGTTGGTGTCCTGCAGGCCTCTACCACACTGGAATATGGGCGGATAGTGATCTACACCACCAGTCTGCGTGTGGTGAGAAACACATTTGAGAGGTGTGAAATTGTGAGGAAGATCTTCCAGAATCACAGAGTAAAGTTTGAAGAGAAGAATATTGCTCTGAATGGCGATTATGGAAAAGAGCTGGATGACAGATGTCGCCGGGTATCGGAACTGCCATCTCTGCCTGTTGTTTTCATTGATGGCCATTATCTCGGGGTGAGTTGCCAAAACAGTAGTGTGATTTCTGTTGTGTTCTATGGCTTTTAAATATTTCACAAAACACAAGACGGCAAACTAACGAAATTTGTGTAGTCAGGCACTGATGTCGGACGAGAAGGCCTGGCTCACAGTCTCCGCTCTAATTCATCCCAAAGGTGTTCTATCGGGTTAAGGTCAGTACTCTGTCCAGCCCAGTCAAGTTCCTCCACCCCAAACTCACTCATCCATGACTTTATGGACCTTGCTTTGTGCACTGGTGCTCAGTCATGTTGGAACAGGAAGGGGCCATCCCCAAACTGTTCCCACAAAGTTGGGAGCATGAAATTGTCCAAAATGTCTTGGTATGCTGACGCCTTAAGAGTTCCCTTCACTGGAACTAAGGGGCAAAGCCCAACCCCTGAAAAACAACTCCACACCATAATCCCTCCTCCACCAAACTTTATACTTGGCACAATGCAGTCAGGCAAGTACCGTTCTCCTGGTAACCGCCAAACCCAGACATGTCCATCGGATTGCTAGACAGAGAAGTGTGATTCTTCACCCCAAAGAACACATCTCCACTGCTCTAAAGTCCAGTTGCGGCGTGCTTTACACCACTGCATCTGATGCTTTGCATTGGACTTGGTGATGTAAGCCTTGGATGCAGCTGCTCGGCCATGGAAACCCATTCCATGAAGCTATCTATGCACTGTTGTTGTGCTAATCTGAAGGCAACATGAAGTATAACCACTTGCCCTCCAGAGGATTTACCCTCCTTACTGACCAGGCCATTTTTTACGATACAGTGCTGCGTTCCTTTAACTGACAATTGCGCGATCAGGCAACACTGCACCCAAATTAAATTTACGTCCTTTTTTCCCACAAATAGAGCTTTCGTTTGATGGTATTTGATCGCCTGTGCTTTTTTTTTTAATTTTTTGCTCTTTAAACAAAAACATTTTTAAAAAAACCTATATTGTTGACTTTTTTAAATTAAACATGTCCAGTAAAAAAATAAAAAAAAAATCAAATTTCGACATAAATTTAGGCCAAATTGTATTCTGCTACATGTCTTTGCTAAAACAAATCCCAATGTGTGTAAATTAATTGGTTTACATGAAAGTTATGTTTACAAATGAGGGTATATATACTGGAATTTTTTTTTTGTACTAGTAATGGTGGTGATGAGCAACTTATAGCGGGACTGCGGCAGGCATTCTGACACTGGGGGGAACTGACTTGGTGTCACTGACATCCCCAGTGACACCAATACAGTGATCAGTGCTAATAAGCAGAGCACTGACACTGTACTTATGGCACTGGGCACGAAGGGGTTAACTTGCGCGATCAAAGGGTTAACTGTGTGCTGTTTTACTATGAGGCTGTGTGCTGTGTTTCACTGTAAGCACACTGTTTTGTACGCAGAGCCATACAAAGCAGTGTGCAGGAGCTTGCAGGGGAGAGATCTGTATTGTTTACATACAGGTCTCTCCCCCATCGGAAATCCCCGAAGATCGCTGGGTGCCAACGGGTACCACCAGCCGGGACCTGGTGATTGACAGCCTAGGCGAATGGCGGCGCAGGTAGAACGTGCGTACGACCCCTGTCCGGAACTGCAAAATCATAAATATACAAGATTTTGCGCACCTGTGCCGCCCTGTAGCAGTATTTCTGCTTCTGCGGAAGCGGTTAATACCTTTAACAATTGACCGTAGAATATTTAGTAGCAAGGAAATTTCACAGATGGACTTATTGCACAGATGGCAACCTATCACGGTACCACGCTTAAATTCACTGAGCTCCTGAGAGTGACCCATTCTTTAACACATTTGTAGAAACTGCATGCCTAGGTGCTTGATTTTATACACCTGCAGCCATGGAGGTGATTGGAACACCTGAATCCAATGATTTGGAGGGGTGCCCCAATACTTTTGGCAATATAGTGTATGTCAAGTTATCAAATGTTTGTAAATAGTGATACCAAAGAATTGTTTTTTTTTTTTAATTTTTAAAATAAAACATGTTATACTCACCTGCTTTGCACAGGCGTTTTGCACAGAGCAGCGCTGATCCTCCTCTTCTCAGGTCCCCAGCCAGCCCTTTTGGCTCTTCCCCCTTGAGCAGTGGCCCCATAGCAAGTTGCTTGTTATGGGGACACTGGTGCGTGCTCGCTCCTGAGCCCTGCTCTCTGCGTCCATAAGACACAGCAGAGCACGTCTCAGCCCTCTGCTCCCTCCTCACAGGCTGTGATTGACAGCAGCAGGAGCCAATGAGGAGGGAGAGACCAGGAGAGCTCCCGTGCACACTGCTGGACCGAGACCGGGCTCAGGTAAGTATTGGGAGGGGTGGGGCTAAGAAGGCTCAGCCTTTAGAACCAATTTAAGCTGACCAGTTTAAGGCATGTTTAAGTGGAACTAGCTATGTCTGTGCCTATGCAATAATTTAAATATTCATTCTTAACAATCTGTAGGAAATCTGTACTAAGCAAAATACAGGGGCTGATATTGTTGATCTCCTCCTGAAAATGCCAGCTGCCTGGTTGGCTGATTTTCAGTGATTAACCTGGATGTAATCTAAATCACAACTCAAAAATAACTTACCACATATCAACGTGCGTCACAGTGCATGTGCTCATGCGCATTTGATGTGCGTTATGATGTACAGTATGTTGACATTCAGTGCAAAGTACATTACAACATACATTAGAAATGTGTAACAACCCTCGTTTCAATAGTAATGTGCAGGGGTGGAGCTCAGGGGGAAACTCTGAAAATACCTGCAAGTGAAGCTTTGCCTGGACACAGCAGCTCAGAATTCAGAGGAACCAGAGGGGACTGAATGTACTGGGTGCCTTCATTTCATATCTTTTGGCAGCTTTCAGTATTCCTAAAGTGAAAGATTCAGTTTAAAATGGAACTAAACTCTGCAAAATACTCACAACCACCTTCCAGCGATGCAACAGTTACATCCCCCACCAGCTGCTGTCATCTTCTCCCTGGGCTACTTCCGAGTGCAGAGTTTTCGGCCTTTTGATTGGCCAGTTGGGGATGACGTGATTCTGGGCATACTCATGGCAATCAGTCATTCTGGCACAGCCATAGTGTGCTGAGAATGCATGCTGAGCTGTGCCTGTGCAGCTCAGTGTGCATTCAATAGAAGACTGCAAGCAGGCAGGTAAGTGCGTCTTATTCCAGAAGAACTGCCTGCTTGCAGTATTCCTAATTATAGGTTTATTGTAATTTCTCTGTACAAGTCAATAGAATACGCATAGCAAACACATAGCAAATGCATTAAATGAATGGAAAGGGCAATGCAACCACAAATCTTTATTACACGCCTATGAACACCAGCTAATAAAAAAAGAGGCAGCAATCTGCCCTTTGTTTCATCATTTGCCTAATAAAACTTTCTAATGTATGTCTCTAGGGAAACAAAAGGGAGAAAATCAACCTTTTACACTTTTTCTAATTACAATCTAGTCTTGGTCACAAAATAAAAATGGTTTATTAACCTACTGAAGTGCAAATGGTGTGCTTTTCTTATGAAGTTGTTAACCTATTATGAATCTGTTGTCACTTATTGAATTTCACAATGTCATCTGGACAATGACAAGTCAGATCTAGTATTTTATGAAATGAAGCAGTCTTAGCTAACAAATCATGATGCTGCCACAGACATATGTCAAAATGCTTTTATATTTTTAGGTAAACTAAATGAAACACTACAGATGAATTAGATATAATATGATGTTTTATAGTGGGGAGCTTCTGATTTCTGGCTTATAAATGTCCTGCATGGATACACAGCACCACCTGCCTTTTAAACAGGATTGGTGTATGTGATAAATCACAGCTGAAATACTGACAATAGCGATGATGAGCTAGGAGGGTTATATGTGTGCTCTATGTTTGTATATTATTAGCTGCTTGAAGCATAGTACACACAATGAAGAAATAGGATTACCGATTGTCCGATTTTCCACGATAGTGTTTATAATGTAGTCGGAATGGTATTGGCTTGTAAGAAAATTCTCATGTGACATAGGCAAACGTAGCTACTTACTACCGTAGTAAATGAGGAAGTGTAGGGTTGTCCTATGCTTCTGATCATGCACTTTTTTCTGTTTGATTATTTCTGTATGATTACTGTGCACATTAAATGAAAATCGGACATTGTGTTCACATACGATAAAAAATTTCCAGTTTATTTTTAATTAGTCTCCTTTTCTTTTTTTATTACTTATTTTGAGCAGTTCAAATACTCTCCCCTTATATCCTGGTACTGGTCAGTTATTTTCCTTATTTATCTTTCCATACTCTCAGAAATATCCCCCCTTCCCCTTTTCTCCTCCCATCCCTTTTTTTTTTTTTGGACCAGACCTTTTCTACGCTTTGGTTTACGAATTCATTGTTCGGCCATGGACCTTTATGTGACAATACTTCGATCAACCAATTATTTACCTTCTCCTTTTGCTGTCTCTATATCTGACATCTCTCATATGTCACACACATAACTCAATCTACACTAAATTCTAGACTAACTTTGCTATATCCAGACTGAATTGTAATCTTATAATCATGTCTTTTATTATCCTTTGCTGAAGGTGGAGGTTTTGTTTCTTTATCTTTTATTATTTGCCTTTATATTGTATACTGACTGTATACTAAAATTTAATAAAGCTACTGAACAAGAAAACATGGCTGGCAGCTGTGGGTTGACCATTTGCTGCCCCCATTTTTTTTATTCCAAAAAAGATTTTTATTTGGAAAGGAAGGTAGAACATACATCATACATAACCAAAAGTCTTACAATAAGAAACAAATATCCTGGTAGCATAACAGATGAGAAGTAGGACCATATAAATGCACTTTAAGGTTGTGAACGGAAGCCTCTGCAGGAGAGAATTCTAATTTTGGGGTAAAAGCATAGGTGTCAGAAGAAAAAGTGGTTAAAAAAGGGGGGGGGGGGAACCGGTTGGGTTGAGGAGTCAGTTAGGTGAGAGAATTCTGCAGTTGTCTGTAAGTGGATCTAGCAGGCCCATTTAGATGAGAATTTCATGGGAGAGTCTTAGGCAATAGAGATTAGTAGTTAAATCTCAGCTAGTTTTTGAACTCTACGGAGCCATTCCTTGATTGGGGGGGGGGGGAATGGGCATCCCAGGTGGATTGGGATACTCTGTTTAGCGTCTTTAACCATGTGCATGGCTACTGATTTGAAGTTGATTGTGTGGGGTAGAGGAGAGTGGTGAAGTAAGAATTGGGCTGGTGTGAAGTCTAGGTTGTAAGTAGTCACCTGTAGGATGATGCAGTGTACCTTGGACTAGTATAACTGAAGGTGTGGGCACCACCACCAAATGTGTAGGAGTATCTCACGTTCTCTCGCACCTCCATCAAGTTTCTGGGTAATCTAGGCGGAATTTGTCCAGCAGAGTGGGTGTCTGGTACCAACGCAGTAGGAACATTTGATCCTAGTCTTCTTGGGAGAAGGAACTAGAGAAGTCTTTTTCCCAAGCCCCACAGGCAGGGCTATTATTGGAAGGTTGGTCAGAGAACAGCAGTGCATGCACAGTGGATATCAGGTGGGGTTGAGGGGTCTTATTAGAACATAACTTCTCTAAAGGTGTAAGGGGTCTGGAAGCGGGTGCATTTTTGTCTAGGGAATGTACTGTAGGTAATGTGAAATCAGGAGATAAGTCCATGAGGGGATGGGAGCTCACCTCAGATGGGATGTGGTGATCAAGCAGCCAGGGCGCGGTGCCTAGGCTGCCCCCAAATTGTGACTAGTCCCTGTCAGAACCATGACTGAGCTTATTGGGTATAGCAGGTTATATTGTCATAGTGTGGATATGTGCTACCTTGACCCTGAGAGTTCCTGGCTCCTTCCCTTCTTTTCTGTTTTCCTCACTTTTCTATATTTTATTTTGTCTCTGTAATTATCATTAATGTACAGTACATTCCTTTTGTACCTCTGTCAGGAAAGGAATCCCCATGTGCGTAGGCGCATGTATGTAAGGAATTCTGTTCACGGCCAGACTTCTAATGCGCGGGCATGTGCGCGAACCGTTGTGTGAGCAGGAGTGCACGCGCATGCGTGAACGCGAATTCACATTAGTGCCACAGGGACTATTTAAACTGCACTATTGCAGTCTGTCAGTGCCGTTTGGTTTATTGCATTCCTGTGTTTCTCATACCAGTTACTGCCTGCTCTTCTGTGATTGACCCAATCTGCCCGATTCTGCTCGCTAGTTGCTGACCCGGACCGTCTTACCCTGTCATGTGTCTGTTCTTCATCTTCCTCTGCCATCCTGTGTCACTCATCTGCCAGACTATCTGGTGCTGGGGTTCTGCTCTTCCGATTACTCCTCAGCATCAACCAGCAAGAGACTATCAGGCACTTGTGCCACCCTGTGCTCTGGCATTCCCTGTCACCTTATCAGGGGCTCCTGAACTGGGAGATCTGCCAACATATTGCTGCACTCACTCAAGCAGTTAACAGCCTGCAAGAAGGTTATACTCAGCTTGAAATTTGCCTTCAGTCCCTGCTGGCACCTGTGATATCTGCAGCAGCTTCCTCTACCTCTGCAGCTACGTCTGCTGCCCAGGCTTCTGGTCCCCCTACGGTGATGATGCTGCCCCCAGAGCCAAGAGTTCCCATTTCAGAGATGTTTTCTGGTGATCGGACTAAATTCCCTGCGGTTCGTAACGCATGTCAGTTATACTTTGCATTGCAACCCTGCACGTTCTAACTGTAATCCACGAATGTGGGTTTTGTAATCTCGCTGTTGCAAGGAGAACCACAGACCTGGGCTCACCATCTCCTCGAGAAAGAGGATGCCAAACTATCTACTCTCAACACCTTTTTCAACACAATGGCTCAACTCTATGA
Organism: Staurois parvus; assembly: GCF_062004578.1. Classification (NCBI taxonomy): domain Eukaryota; kingdom Metazoa; phylum Chordata; class Amphibia; order Anura; family Ranidae; genus Staurois; species Staurois parvus. Next base: position 465,298 of record NW_028318776.1, read on the forward strand.
TGACCCTCAGCAATCAGCTTCTGCAGAGGCAGAACTTCACTCCCTTCAGCAGGGCTGCAGAACCGTCGAAGACTATGTGACAGAATTCAGACGCTGGAGTTCTGACACAAGTTGGAACAATCTTGCCCTGCATTACCAATTTCGCTTGAGGCTTTCTGAACCACGGAAAGATGAACTGACCAAGGTAGGAGTACCTAGTTCCTTGGAAGGACTGATTGCCTTATCCATCCAGATTGACTGGCGACTCAGGGAACGTCGGTCAGAACGGTCCTCCAGCCAAGCCTGTCTCGTCTGGATGCTACCCAAAGTATGCACATCTGCCAGTCCAGTTTCTACCGCTGCACCTGTATCTGATGAATCTGAGCCCATGCAGTTGGGGCAACTACATCCTTCTGTCACGACTCCTGATGCTCCTGATGGTGTTGATGGACTTGCAGCAGGCTGAGACCAGGTCGCGGTCCCCAGGTATGCCCAGCTGCGGTAGAGTAGACCGCTAGTGTCACGTACTTTAGTAGTGAGCCTGACGTGAAGAGGCAGAGCAGACCAGATCAGGATGCAGATGGATCTGTGTGGCAGGTAGCGGAGTCAGGCGGGCTGGGTTTGGTATCAGAGAAGGCAGAGCAGACCAGAGCAGCAGGCAGAAGGATAGTCAGGTCACAGGCCAGGTTCAGCAACAGGAGGTCAGAATGATCAGGAGCAGGCAGAAGAATATCCAGAGACAAGCCAGGGCTCAGGGCAGGAGAAGGTCAATGGTAGTCAGGAGCAGGCTGGGTTCGGCAACAGGAAACAACTCAGAGTCAGGAATCACAGGCAAAGGAATAAGACCATACGGCAATTTGGATCCTGCAGTGGCCCGTTTAAATAGCCCGCCTGGTGCCAACAGGCGTGCCTGGGTCCTAGTGCCTGCCCGGCGCCATCATTGGTGACAGGCCCGCCTGGGTCCTAGTGCCCGCCTGCCTGTATGACTTGTCAGGATCCTGACAAGGCATCCTGACAAGGCATACACCTTCCCTCACACCAGAAGAGTGTCAGCACCACATACAGCATAATCTGTGCCTCTACTGTCTAGAAGCCGGTGATTATGTACGGACCTGCCATGCAAAACTGCCTAAGTGCCTGTCCTTGTCATCTAGCAGTTATCTACCAGCTCTGACTACCTATGTGCAATTGCCACTCTCTATCTTTTTTCAGCTTTCGGGAAGAACTATTCCGTGTCTACGATAATTGATTTCAGGGCCTTCAGCTGTTTTATAGACATATATTTTGCCACGCAACATCAAATTCCTCTCCAAGCCAAGGCCCAAGGACTTTCTGTGTTTCTTGTTAATGAGTCTAGCATCAAGTCAGGAATGGTGATACAGGAAACTATTCCACTACCCGTGTCTACAGCTTCCATAAATCACCATGAACTTTTATGTATAGATGTCATCTCCTCACCTCTGTCATCCTGGGTATGCCTTGGCTACTGGCCCATAATCCTCATATCAACTGGGCCACAGGAGAAGTAAATTTCTAGTCTTCTTACTGCCAGGAACATTGCAGGCCCAGCTCATCAGTTCAGACCTTGGCCCTATTAGGCTTGGGCTCGGACAATAACCTTCAGTGGTTCAAGAGGCCTACCATGACTTCCTAGATGTCTTAAACAAACGAGGGACTGACACCTTACCACCACACAAATCTTATGACTACCCATTGAACTTCTACTTGGGGCTGAAATTCCATTTTGAACGAATATTTCCTCTTTTAGAATGCGAACTTGAGGCACTGATGGAATACTTGGACATCAGTCTCAGCAAGAGGTTTATTCGTCCTTCTACTTCTCCAGCTGGGGCAGGAATTTTCTTCATAGAGAAAAATGATCATTCCCTCTGGCCCTGTGTGGATTACAGAGACTTGAACAAGATCACCCTGAAAAATCGATACCCTTTACCACTGGTCCCTGAACTTTTCCAGAGGCTTCAGTCCGCTGTAATCTTCACCAAACGGGACTTACAGGGGGCCTATAATCTTGTACAGATCAGAGAAGGGGGTGAATGGAAAACAGTCTTTCGCACACGGTTCGGCCAGTTTGAGTACCTTGTAATGCCCTTCGAATTATGCAATGCACCAGCAACATTCCAGTACTTCGTTAATGATATTTTTAAGGACTTTCTGGATATTTTTGTCATCGTTTACCTTGATGATATCTTGATATTCACAGTTTCCCTAGAACTCCATCGAATACATGTCAGGAAAGTTCTTCACCAACTCAGGCTACATGGACTTTATGCTAAACTGAAAAAGTGTGACTCTACCGAGGGAATTGAGATGGATCCACAAAAGGTCTCACCCTAGACAAGCCTGCCCCAACCGATAAGAAGGGAATGCAGCGATTCATCGGCTTTACCAACTTCTACTGGAAGTTCATTAGGGATTCTATGCAATTATCGCACCTATCACACAGTTAACAAAGCAAAATGTACGTTTCTGCTGGTCTCTGGAAGCACAGACTGCCTGTTAAAAACTAAAAAGACTGTTCACGTATGCCCCTATCTTGAGCCATGCTAACCTGGCTCTCCCTTATATCCTTGAAGTGGATGCTTCTGAAAATGTGGTAGGAGCAGTCCTATCGTAGAGTCAGGGACTAAAGACTCTGTTGCAACCCATCGCATTCTTCTCAGGAAAACTCTTTTAAGCCAAGAAAAACTGTTATGTAGGTGACCAAAAGTTATTAGGAATCAAGTCCGCTTTGGAAGAATGGAGGTACCTACTGGAAGGAACAGCCCATCCCATTCTGATCTATACTGTTCATAAAAATCTGGAATATCTGAAGGCAGCCAAGTGACTGAGACCTTGTCAAACCAGGTGGGAACTTTTCTTTTCCAGATTTGTTTTCCACATCACATATAGTCCTGGGTTCAAAAACATTAAACCTGATGCTCTATCCCAAATGTTCGATGAGTCCAAGCAAACCCCTTCTTCTGACACCATTTTATCTTCAGACCTGCTAACACAGATTAAGCAAGCCTCTGCAAGAATTTCCGCTCCTCTAGGAATTCATATGGCATTAAGGGAAGGATTGCTGTGGTCAGAAGATAAGATTTTTGTGCCTGAAGAGGTCCGTCTGGCAGTACTTAAGCTATGCCATGACCACCCACTAGCTGAACATTTTGGTATTAGTAAGACCATTGACTTAGTGCAATGTTTCTTTTGGTTGCCAGAGGTGATCAAGAACTGCAAAGCCTATGTAAATTATTGCGGTAACTGCACCCGTAATAAGAACAGTATAAACAAGGCTTGAAGGATGATTGCAATGGATTTTATTGTGGCAATTCCTCTGTCCAAAGGACACTCAGCTATTTTTGTGGTGATTGATCGTTTCATCAAGATGGCCAACTTCCTACCCATGAAAGGTATACCCTCCGCAGCAGAGACAGCACGAGTCTTCATTACAGAAATCATTGAGGCTCCATGGTATACCTGCTGATATTGTTTCAGACCGGGGAGTCCAATTCACTTCCTGGTTCTGGACGGCACTCTATGGGTCCTTTAAAGTGCATCTTTAATTTTCTTCTGCCTACCATCTGCAAACAAATGGACAGACTGAGACAACAAACCAGACGCTAGAGCAATATTATTATTATTATTATACAGTGTTTATATGGCGCCAAAAAGTTTGCTGAGTGCTGTACAATATAGTGGGGGACAGTATATGAGACAATACAGTAACAAAACAATATACGAGAGGTTTGAGGGCCCTGCTCTTTCGAGCTTAAAATCTAGGAGGGAGGGGATAGTGGTACAGGAGGAAGTGGCTGTGGGGGATGGAGTGGTGGGGGGAGTGGAGGAGATCGGCTGTTAGGTGAGGGTGGGGCAGGCTTCAGGGTGCACCTAAAGGTGAGGAGGGTAGGTGACAGTCTGATGGATTGGGGTAGTGAGTTCCAGAGGATGGGGGAAGTCCTGGAGAAGTCCTGCAGTCGGGCGTGGGAGGAAGATTCCAGGGAGCTAGAAAGTAGGAGGTCTTATGAGGAGCAAAGAGTACGGGTTGGGTGGTATTTGGGTATCAGGTCGGTAAGGTAGTTTGGGGCAGTGTTAGGAATGGCTTTGTACGTCAATGTTAGTAGTTTGAATTTAATGCGTTGTGCAGTCGGGAGCCAATGGAGGGAATGACAGAGGGGGGTGGCAGATGCGGAGTGGTTGGTGAGGTGGATGAGTCTGGCCGCTGAGTTCAGGATAGACTGAAGCAGGGATAGTCTGTGATAAGGTAGGCCGGTGAGGAGGGAGTTGCAGTAGTCGAGTCCTGAAATAATAAGGGATTGAATGAGTTGTTTAGTAGTGTCTGGGGTTAGGAACGTACGTATTTTGGAGATGTTGCTGTCAAGGTCCTACCTTTTCCCTGAGGTTATGTTACTCCATGTGCTGGCGTCCATCTTGGATTCTGCTGTGCATGATGGGAATCCTTTTTATGTCTTCAGGTCTCTGAGGTCCACCCCCCAGAGGGGCGTGGCTGATTACATATAAGCCTGTGGCCCGCACATGCTCTTTGCACTTGTGTCTTGTGTCTTTGTGTTACTATTACTCTGTTCTGACTCTCGTGACTCTCCTGGTATTCTGATTCGGCTTGTGACTTGACTATTCTTTGTATTCTCCTTTGATCTGACCCTCTGTTGCTGAACCCGGCTTGTGACCTGTGATTCTCGTCTGCTGTCCTGTACTGTTTTGTCCTGTTGTTGTTGACCCCGGCTTGTCTGACTACTCTTTTGTTTCTTCCACCAGCTACACGCCATTGGCGGCGGCCATTACCGCAGCTGAGGTGTCTCGGGGGCCGCGACCTGGTTCCTGGCTGCGTCAAGTCCATCCCCACCATCAGGGGCCCTGGTGAAGGGCAGCCTGGGACTTAGACTCCGCGCCCTGAGGGACTTTGGTCTGTGGGTCGTGGTTGTCGTCAGCCAGTGCGTTACATTGGTAGGCCTGCCTGTCCGTTCCTCAGCTCCTGCCCTGACAGTTGCGGAAGTGGAGCCTGCATGAGTTTGCCAGCGATTGGACATGGGGTTGAAAGGACAGATTTGAGTCTAGAGTGACACCTAGGACTTTGGCTTGCGGGGTGGGGCTGATGGTGGCGTTGTTGGTCGTGATGGAGAGGGTGGGGGTAGGGGCGCGGGCTGGGGGAAAAATCAGGAGCTCGGTTTTGGAAACGTTTAATTTGAGGAAGTGGAGTGACAATATCTTTGTTGTTTTACATCCTTTTCCCAAGATGATTGGGTATCCTTTTTACCTTTGGCTGAGTTTGTGTATAACAACTTTACACATTCTGCAACCCAACAATCTCCATTTTTTGCAAACTATGGCTATCACACATCATTCCTAACCAATGACTTTCTGGAATCTTCTGTACCTGCTGTCCAGAATACTTTGAACTTTTTTCAGCAAAACAATAAACTCTTACAAGACACAATAGCCAAAGTACAGGAAGACAGTGAAACAGTTTTTGACAGGATATGAAGAGGTGAATTGATCCTACAAACCAGAGAACAGGTTTGGCTATCCACCGCAAATCTGAAGCTGGCTTGTCCCACTAAGAAGTTGGGTTCTAGATTTGTGGGGCCTTTTCCATTTAAGAGAAAGATAAATGATGTGTCTTATGAGCTGTCTTTGCCTGATTCTTTCAGAATTCTTCTGGTATACCACGTGTCTCTGTTAATACCCAGGATCTCAGATCCCTTTACGGGTAGCAGCACTGGTCCACCAGAACCTATGAATATTGATGAAGAAGAAGAATATGAAGTGGAATCCATCATGGACTGCAGGAAGAGAAGGAATCAGTTACATTTCCTGATAATATGGAAAGGGTACGGAGTTGAAGAAAAGTCTTGGGTACTGGAGACTAACATACATGCCAAAGAACTGATCCAATCAATTTTCCATAGGCATCCTAATAAACAGGCTCAATTGGGTATCTGGAGGCTGCCCATAAGGAGTGGGCAATGCCAGGAAAGGAATCCCCATGTGCGCAGGCGCATGAATGTAAGGAACTCTGCCCGTGGCCGAACTGCTAGTGTGCGATCATGTGCGTGAACTGGTGAGTGAGCGGGAGCTTGCGCATGTGCCAACATGAATTCGCATTGGCGCCACAGGGACTATTTAAACTGCACTATTGCATCCCGTCAGTGCTCTTCTGTGATTGAGCCGGTCTGCCCCTGATTCTGCTCTGATGCCACCTGTACCAAATCTTGCCCTGTCTTTGGATTACGTCTCTGCCTGGTTCTCCCATCATATACTGTCTGCTTTTACTGACCCTGGCTTGATTCCTGACTTCCTTCCTGCCTTCCGCTTGTACCTCATCTGCTGGCTAGTTGTCGACCCGGACCGTCTGACCCTGCTGTGTGTCTGTTCTTCAGCTGCCTCTGCCATCCTGTGTCAGCTCATCTGCCAGCCTATCCGGTCCTGGGGTTCTGCTCTTCCGATTACTCCTTAGCATCAACCAGCGAGAGACTATCAGGCACTCATGCCAGCCCTTGCACTGCCATTCCCTGTCACCTTACCAGGGCCTCCTGAACCGGGGCTGAAAGACAGGTCTTCCCCCGCACTTCAGGCTCCTCCATTAGGTACGTTACAACTTCGGAACTCTTAGGCGTAGATTTCCTTATGATACGGGGTTACCTTCTCCAAACTTTAATGTTTGTTTCCTTATATTCTGCTCCAAGTATTAAATCTCATGTTGCTAACTACTGGAATAGTTACATTTGTTAGCACTTAATTTGTTATGAGAGTGTTTAGTAATGTAATCAGATTGTCTTGTATGTTGATTGTACACTGCCTTATATTTTTTTCCAATAAAAATATTGAACAACCAAACTTTCTGGCTTGCACCCTCAGTTTTTATCATCTGAAAAGTTGTAATTGGCTGTCGAAAGCCCTATACTAATGACCAGATAATTGAACGATCGTTCGTCGTATAGAAATTTTTGGATGATTTTCTTATCATGTGTACAAGCAATGAGGATGTTTGATTAGAGTATAGGCATCCATGCAGTTTGCTTCTCAACAATGCCTGGTAGCAGCAACAGTATTTTGCCCAATGTCCTTTAGAAGTTCATCTGGCCGTGATACAATGACATTAAACAGATTTGCCCATATGTGTGTACTGTAAAAACTGTAAGGTGAAGAGATTTGGAAACAAAGATTAACTTGATATACAGTATGTTGACCATTTATAACAAAATTTAAATAACTAAATATCAGTCAGCAACTGAAGGCCTCTTCAAAATACAGTACATTCAATTTTTTTTAAGTTATAATGACAGGTAACAGCCATTATTTCTAATTTTAGCCATTGTTTTTCATTTTATAGACTCCAGAATGACTGGTTTGGTACCAATGGATTGGTACAAGGCCAATGTGGTGCCTATATTGTATATTAAAAGGGAACAAGGTCTTCACCCAGTATCTACAGGCCTGTAAGTTTAACTTATGTAGTAGTGAAAACATTTTAAGGGGTTTGCTAAAAGACCACCTACTAGAGTATGTGCTGAAAAAAACTATGCCATAGGCAAACTTTAGTGTGGATTCAAAAAAGATCAAGGTTGCAAACAAATCTCCTTTCTTTTTATGAGTAATTAAGCAAAAATTTAGACTAAGGGGTGGCTATGGATGAACTTTACTAAAGCATTTAATACAGTTTCCTACAGGCACCTAATGTGTAAGTTAAGATCTATAGGCTTAGCAAATTTGGTCTATACATAGATACTTCCACAAAAAAAGCCATACCTGTCATAGAGGACTGTCAGTATTAACCTTTCCTTCTGCCCTTACCTTCAGAATGCTGCTGTGTTCATGAAACCAGTACTTCCAGAAGTGTTGATCTCCTGTGTCCTCCGAAGCTCTCACTAATTCCACTTGCTGACTCACCCATTACAAGATTGAGTAGTGAAGTAGAGGTGAACAGGAGCAACCACTGAGTGCAGAGGGAAACACAGAAGATCAACATGCCTTGAAGTATACTTTCCAATAAAATTTGTTTTCAATGGAGCAGTGTTCTGGCAGTGGGGGCAGTGGGAAAAGTAAGCAATGGCAGTGCCCCTCTAAAGGTATGGTTGCTTTAGGGATTTAGATGTAATGTACTTTTACAGACTGCACTCAGGCACTATTGATTAATTATTCATACCCTAAATTATCTAAAGTTGTTAGTGGTGTGCCCCAAGGGATCATTACTTTTACTTGTTGATAAAGGATACTGGGTTTTGGAGCAGTAAAGTGTTGTACACTGTTAGTAATGGGTAGTAGTAGTAGAAGCATAATAATGTATGCAATACATTTTGCGGTGCACACTTTCAATAACACTAGCTTGTTACTTCAGGCATGGTTTCATCAAGAGTTTGGGAGAAAGAGTACATTTTCTGTGTTTGCAGACGACACAAAACCATGTAGTAAAATAAATCCTCTACAAGATTTTGGCTTACAAGGTGACCTGAATTCACTGTTTGGTTGTGCAACTACATAGCTCATGAGGTTTATTAGGTGTGATAGGGGTTGATAGATGTAAAACGATGTAATTTGGTGGCTAAAAGAAAAATATGTATGCATCATATAATCTCGAAGAATTACAATAATATCCATGCAATGCCAACCTGCATGGTAAGCAAGATACTTTCTTCTATTAAAAAAATTATATAGACTTTATGAGATCTCATCCTGAAAATGTATTTCAGTCCTGGAAAGGAGGGAGTGCAAAGAAGGGCAGCTAAATTAGTAAGGGATATGGAGGACCTTAGCTATGATACAAATATTTATTTTCCATGGAGCAAAGGTGATTGTGTGGGATTCATCATATAATTTAGTGGAATTACAATAATATCCATGCAATGCCAATCTGCAGCTTCTAGAGTGAGCAAGATACTTTCTTGTATAAAAAAAATTATATAAACTTTTTGGAGATCTCATCCTGAAAATGCATTTCAATTCTGGAACGGGAGTACAAAGAAGGGCAGCTAAATTAGTAAAGTGTATGGAGGACCTTAGCTATGATGTGCATATATTTTCCATTGAGCTAAGGTGATTGGGTGGGATATGACACCTTGCATAAATATATAGATGGTCCATATAGTTATTTTTGTGTAATGTTCAGATATACCAAAATTACTGCGTGCTTGATTTTGTCTACCCCATACAGAAAATAATTAGCCTGCCAGCACCCAAAAATGGTTTCACACCTCTAACAAATGAAACAACCAAATATGATGCAGCAATAATAAAAAATAACTTAATGTGAAATGAAAATATAGCCCTCAAACTATTCAATTAAGAGGTCATACATCACTTAATCAATATCATAAGGAGTTAAAACTCCAGACCAATGTTACATCCAACAATTGTACCCACTGTGGCTTCTATGGTATCTTCCTCATTAGGTACAGTAGAGGTCAAAGAGAAAACAGGCAAGCCATAGTCTTTTCTGCTATAATTGTTTCACTTGCCCACTCACATTGAAAATGAAGGAAACCACAGTAAAACAACACATAGGAAAGAAATGTTTACTTTCAGGTAATTGTAAATGACAAGTGGGTGCATTCTTAAAAAGTTTAACCTCTGCATATAAAAAGGCTTCTAAGAAGGATGGGAATTTCTACATTTACTCTCCATCCCTTCCCCCAACAGACCTAAAGAGAGATGAGCACTTTTAAATTGTTTAAAAACATATTTAAGCTAGGATTACTCTTTGAACATGTGAACTTTTTGTAACGTACAAGTCAATATTCGACCATACATACTGTGATGACCAAAAATTGCACATGCTAACATATTTTGACAAGCATACAAAAATGTTTGATTTTACGATTATATTCCATTACAGGGTGCTGAAAAAATACTGTCAATGAATGAATCTGGAGAACTTCAAGATCTCCTAATGAAGATTGAGGTGAATGATCCTTCCAAAAAAAATCTTTGTATTGATTGTTGCATGAAAACTAATGTATGTGAAGGAAATACACATGTACTGATTTGATGTAGATTTAGATATGTAGCCACCCCCCCCCCCCATACTCCCAGTGGGAAAGAGAACCCTCAGCACTAAGGTAAGCTACAAATCCCCCAAAGTGAATCTATGGCTGAATTGGAGGAGTTAAATAATAATTGGGCATCGGTCACTTTTCTGATAGAATTCTCTCTTGATTCACATGGAGAGAGGCTTAGGGCTCCAGATACCTTCGGCAGCATTTCTAGAATCTGATCCCACTCTTGCTGTCACATGCATAAAAAGAAAAAGGGACCACACTGTAATGCAAAAAAGGGCCATATGGCAAACATTAGCAGCACTGTATTTAGAACTTCACAACTAGGCATTAGGTGCCTCCATGCTTCTCCAAGGGAGTACTATGTTCACTTGATGGTCCGACTTGTTCCCCTATAGCAGGATATCTTCTGGCTCTTCACCTTGGGTGCTGTGTCCCCCTTAACCAGGCAGGACAGACTTCTGGCCTAGCCAGCATATCCCATTGCATATACATCCCCAGGCCAAAGCTTGGGGAGAAAACAACCTCTCACTCAGCTAACCCCTAAATATGTATGCCCTCCCCAGCATGCACCCCTGGCAAAAACACTTTCTAGTGGTTGGTCAGGGGGACAAAGATATTCATGACCAAACATTGCTGCAGTTCTCCTATATATTTTGAAAGGTCTCAGTGAAACATACTGACAGCAGTCTGGAATATCAGCAACATTGAGTTTAAGGGAAAATCAAGTGAGATGCAACAAAATAGCTTAGGCAGAATACCACCTGGCAGAACTACAATTGTCCACCCACCTCTGCTCAGAGCAAGGTGGCTACAGTCAGACAAGTTACTTCCAAATACAGGTTTCAGAATTTCATGAGGTGGTCAGCAGAGCAAGCAGATCATATGAAACATGAGCACTCCTCTTCTCCTTTGCCTGCCAGAATTTTAAGATTTTATGTCTAAAATTCCCTCATTCCACTGAAATGTGAATAAAGATTTTTTTTATCATTTTGATGGGTTTATTTTTTTTCTAATTTTTCATTTATAAAAACATAAATCTAGATGATAGAGATGTAATTCCTGTTTTTTTAGGAAACAGTCACAATATTATATCCGTTAACCCTAAAATTCTTTTTGTGACCATACTGCATAGCAATAGGTGAGCATTACACCACATCCAAGACCATGTAGAAATCACAGTTGAAAAGATTTTCATCTGCAAAACAAAATGTCATTCATAGATTTTAAACCTGATCGGTTTCTGTGATACAGAAAAGACTATCTACAGTAAGACAGTTCATCCCCTCCAAAAAAGTAATAAGCAGGGCATCTGTGTGGCAATTGTGTAGTATGGCCATGGGGTTAACGTGGTAAACATGTGGTGGCTGCAATAGTTTACTTTTTATCAGTCTTTTCTCTTTTATTTTCACCTTGTGATCCTGCCAGCAACACACTCACACCTGTCCTAAGGTGATAACACTCACTCAGTGCTGGTTCACATATGTGCGGATGGGATGTGGTTTGAATTGCTTCCAAACTGCATGACATGTGAAATAACATTGCTATATGTCCAATGCACTGGCGGTGTGGATTCAGTGTGGTTTGAAAAAGGGTCATGCACAATTTCTGAGCAGTGTGGTCTGGTTCATGTGTGGATTACAGCTTATTGACAAAATCCTGAGCTAATCCAGTCCTGAACCTGATGTAAACCTGACATGAACCGCTGAGCAACTATTGTATCAATTAGCTGTGGAACCTGAGCTTCAATCCGCACCACATATATGTGAATCAGCTCTCAATGTAATGTGTCTATGAATTGTTGTCATACTAGGCTGCTCTTTCGTCTTCCTCTCTTTCATCTTAATCTCTTTTATTTTCAAATGTCCTCTCTTATTTCAAACTTCTTCTCTTAATCTTTTTTACATGGGGAGCAGGGGAATTTTATTAACTAATTATAGTAATTGTATTAGTTTACAGAAAATACTTTGGATTAAAGATCCAAAATTTAAAAACTGAATGGTTGGCTGTAGGATGATTTAACTGTTACAAAAGATTGGATATAATAGAAAAAACAGTGGAAATACCACAAGCCTAAGTTTAATCATCTGAAAGCCAACAGCTCAGTTTTTGGTAGATGCTTAGAACTTCCTGTGAATTGAATTAAAATATAAATTAATGATCTCTTCCACTCAAACTATCTTCTGTCCTTCAGTATCTATATTTCATAGCTTGGATGGAAGACATCTTCACTTGAGGTTTCAATTCAGCTGATGGGAATTTACAAGCATCTACTGAAAACTGAACTTTTGGCTTTAGGATGACTAAGCTTTTGTTATTTCCATTATTTTCTCTATTACATCCAGTCTTTTTTTTAATGCCCCCTCTGGTTCAGTGTTGACAGTACATCTCCAATAAGCTTTTACTGACTATAAGTACAAAGACCCAGGAATAGTGATACTGTTCTGACACATAGCAATGACTGTCAGGGTAAACATTGGAGGTGTTGTTTGCCTGATGTTCAGCAATTATATTTTTTGACAAATCTGTTGGGGGGTATACTTTAGTGGATACTTAAATAAAACAGGGTACAACTGGCCATGTAATGTAGTGTGAGCACAGTGGCTGGTACGTTTAAGAATGTTGGATTCAGTAGCGTAGATAATCATAGTGATGGCACAGTACATGAAAATAAGATAGAATGACTTAGTGGTGATATGGTAGATAATGTAACTTTGGGTGCTATGTTGATTATTCCATGGTATAGCACACTGTTTAGGGGAGGGGACAGGGCTAAGAAATCATTTAAATCATGTTCAGGTCCTATTTTATGGAAAAGATCATGCATCTTTTGACACCATACACATACAAAGCAAATTAGCTTTGAGAAGTTTATAGCTTTTCCTTTTCTAGTTTTGTTTACTGATCATTGTGAAAAGCAGCAATCAAAATTTATTACTCCACTGGTTAAAGCTTTATAGTCATCCATAAAGTATTTGTAGTGTTCAGTTCAGATAAACATTCACACATTATGTTATTTACGGTTATGAATTATCCATGTCATCTGATGGCTTGTTATCCATGGCATGTTGATTTCAGGTTACGTAACACTTCTGGTACAACAAGTTGACATAATGGCTTGCTGTCCTGCATTATTGTTTGTTCTAGTTGCTCTTCAGAGAATCGTTAGCAATGATGGAGGCACATGCACAATTGTGAAGACGTTAACGTTAACAATTGGATATATGCCACATGAGCAATTTTGCTGGTCCATGAATTGCCTTCAAGAACAAACAGTACTTCAGAAGGGAAATATGCAGCTGTTTTACAGTAAGATCTCCTAAACATCTGCAGATTACAGTATAAAACCTGACCTACAAAATAAGTTATTGAGATCAGTTCAATTGAACTGTACTGGGGCTCAAGATTTGGCTACTGTCCTGCTCACTGGGCCTCACCAGCTGTTGGCTGTGAGCTCTATGGCAAATAGAAATAAATGTGAATGGATAAGCAATGGCTAAATGGCTAACATGGAAAATACTGCCCTGCAGACAGACTCAGGAGGGTAGTTGCAATTTGTGGTTGCTCAGTAACACAGTTTAGAGTCATCAATGTAGCTGATAATTTGCAAGTTGTGCACTGTATAAAAACAAGCAATCCACTGATAACATGTCACCGAATCTGAACAATCCATAGCAGATTTGGCCGATAAGGATGTCCAAATAAAGGAAATAGGAATATCCATAGTGTGTGTGAGTGTGTGTTGTGGTTGGGGGGGGGATAGGAAAGAAGTCATATGGGAACCAATAAGAGGTGATGTAGCTCTCATATAAGCACATTTTGCATTTAGTATCCTTAATATCCCTATCTGACTTAAAATGGAGGGTCGCCCCATTAAAAATGCTCGTATAGCTAGCCCGACAGCATAATCTAATAATGAGTTTTCTTGTTTTTCTTGCAGAGAGTTCAGCACCCCCATGCATGTGCCTCCTGTGGGGGTTTTGGCTTTGTCCCTTGTCTAGTGTGCCATGGAAGCAAGATGTCAGTGTTCCGGAACTGCTTCACGGACTCTTTTAAAGCTTTAAAGTGTACGGCCTGCAATGAGAATGGCCTACAGCGCTGTAAAAGGTGTACTGTATAAGACAAGCAAAGCTTCTTTGTAGCCTCGTTTTGCAATTGATCATTTCTTGCACATTTTTTAAGGTGACATTTGCATCAATAAAGTGAATTTCTACATACCTTGACCTCTTTTGATTTTAGTTTATTAAAATGTTTTTATTGTAAGATGCAGTGCTGGCTAATAGAAAGGTAAAACACAATTCATATTAGCTATATTGATGCCTACATTCCGTGTTGCAGGCAGTAAACCGTCACAATACGTGTTCATACTGAATAAAAGAAAGCTTATATTCTGAGAAGTAGGCTATGTAACGTTCAAGCTTTCCTAGGCATAAATGAAAGCTGAAACCTTATCTAAAGACTCCACCCCTTTTTACCAACTGAATTACCATGATTACTGAGAAGACAAAAAAAATCAATGAACCATTGCAGTATGTGCAGAAATACTATCCACCATGCCTTTTCTGGCAGTTTCTGTTTACATGTAACAATCAGTTTTTCTGCTATAAAATTTCTTACAACCCCCAAATATTATATATTTTTTAAAGCAGAGGCCCCAGAGAATGAATTGGAGGGTTTTGCATTTTTTTTTATGACACATGGAATATTCACAGCGGTTTTTCACATGCAATTTTTTGGGAAACACTTTTTTAAAATTTTAATGTAAAAAAAAACCAATACATAACCCAGCTTTTTGTAACATATAAAAGATGGTGTTATGCCTAGTAAATAGATACCAAACTTGTCACACGTTAAAGTTGCGCACGCCCATGCAACTGCAACAAAAGATGTAAATTTTACTATCCATAGGCGATGCTTTAAAAGATTTTACAGATTACCAATTTAGATTTACAGAGGAGGTCTGGTGCTAGGATTACTGCCCATGATCTGATATTCTGATGTTCACGGTAATACCTAACATATATGGGATGATCTCTGTTTGCATGCATGTGGGACCAACGTGTATTTTCGCCTTTGCTCGCAAACACGGGGAGATGGATAATTTTTTTTTTACACTGTTGCCTTAAAAAAAATTTCAAAAAAATTATTGCTGTCACAAAGAATGTAAACATCCCTTGTAACAGCAGTACTGTAGGTCTGTGACAGGTACTCTTTATGGAGAGACCTGGGGTCAGTAAGACCCCAAATCCCTCCTCTGCCCTTAAAAACATTCAATCACACCAAGATCTGTATGATTAAATGCTTATTTTTTTTTTTAAATGGTGCCGTATATTTCCAAGCAAACCGGAAGTGATGCTCGATCATCACTTCCAGGTTACTATTAAATGGAGCAAAACAAAGCTGATCTGGTTTTTGTTGTTTGTGACCAGCCGGCAGTAGTTCAATTACGACTCTCATTAAAGAGATCCTGTTAAAGTCGCGGAAGGTGGCGAAGAGGGGGGGATGTCCCCTCCCGCTGCTTTAATAGTAATTGAGCGGCTACTTAGCCGCTCTAATTGCTTTTACAAGAAAGCTGATGGCTCTAAAAAATGGTGCTGGGATGATATCTACAGCTGCAAGCATTATCCTGGTACAACCACTTGACCTCCAGTGACGTGCCAGGTACGTGACTGGTTGGCAAGTGGCTATTGAACTGTACAGTCCACCAGAAAAAGCCAAGCTAGAAGACTCCATGTACAATGGCTTAAAAAAAATGCCAGTGCTCTTGGCAGAAAAAATACTAATTTTGAGCATTTTTGTACTAGCATTTGAGAGCATTTAATATTTTTTCTGCCAGAAAAATGCTCTAAAAATGCAAAACAGAAAGATTTTTTTTTTCTGCCTCTAAATGCTGAGCTTAAAATATGCCTCTGGACTACCTAATGTGCATGGACACATAAGATAACATTAGTTGCATCTACTGGCAAAAAGCTAAAAACCTTTAAAAGCAGAGTTTTTTTTAAGCCAGTGTGCATGCAGCCTAAATGAGAAGATGAAAGCATTTTATTAGAGCGATCCATTCACCTCCACTGCAAGATTTACACAGAAGTTTACAGGCAAGGCAAAAATAAACCAAAATGTAAAATCAAACCATGAATATTATGTTAGGATGCCCTCTGAGAATGCTATCTAGTCATCGGTGCCCTGTGATACACTGTAGGTCCAGTTGTGTCATTACTTGTCAGTCTCCTTGCCCTCAGTCACTCTCTCAATATCTTGTCAGTATATGACACTGTACACAAAGTAAAACAAGGGGCTGGAAAGGGGGATGTTGAGTGTACTGCAGATAAATACGTGACAGGGACTCAAGCCAATAGAGAATTGTTGACATGTTTTTCCTATTTAATTTTAACTAATATAATAGTTATTTCCACAATAAACATTTATGTAACTCATGATAAATGTAAATAAACATAATAAACGTTTATATTTTAATTTCTGTTTATTGTAGACAATAGAACTGTGCCTGTTTCAGAACAGGCAAGGTCACATAGCTACATAGTCAGGTTGAAAAAAGACACAAGTCCATTTAGTTCAACCAATGGAAAAAAGAAAAAGAAAATAGAAAGCCTCCATATAAAGAACCTTAATCCCACAGTTGATCCAGAGGAAGGCAAAAACTCCACAAGCAAGTTCCAATTGGGGAAAAGTTTCCTTCCTGATCCCCTGATGGCAATCAGATATTTCTTGGATCAATCTCTGATGTTATTACATATAAATGTTAGTATCCAGTTATATTTTGTGCATTTAGGAATGCACCCAGCTCTTTTTTAAAAATTATTTCCATAGCTGACCAAATCGACTTCTTGAGATAGTATTTTACACATTTTTACAGCCTTTCAAAATAATAAATGCACATTTGTTTGCAGGTAAAAAAGGTAAAAACGGGTAGAACATGTAACATCTTCCCAAAGGTGAACTTATCCTTTAAATCTCTTTTCCTACAGACATAAAGAGATCCCCCTTGTTTATTGTAATGACCTTAAAGTGATTATTTGTTCACTATATGAACCATTTATGTATTTGTGATGATTATATTCCCCCTTAATCAA
Organism: Staurois parvus; assembly: GCF_062004578.1. NCBI lineage: Eukaryota > Metazoa > Chordata > Amphibia > Anura > Ranidae > Staurois > Staurois parvus. Next base: position 482,378 of record NW_028318776.1, read on the forward strand.
CACTTTTTTATTCTTTAATCTTTCCCCATAACTGAGCTCCTCCAAGTCTCTTATCAGTTTGGTTGCCCTTCTCTGTACTTTTTCCAGTTCCCCAATTTCCTTTTTGTGAACTGGTGCCAAAAACTGAACTGCATATTCCAGACAAGGTATTACTAATGATTTGTACAGAGGCAGATTATGTCTATCTGCCTCTGTAGTCTATACATCTTTAATTATGAAGTATTTTGCTAGATTTGGAAATTGTATGTTGACGTTGCATGTTATTATTAAGTCTATGATCCACCAGAACACCCAGATCCTTCTCAACTATTGACTCAACCAGTTGTTTTCCTCTAGAATGTATAATGCATGCAGGGTTTAACCTCCAACTGCGCACCTCTACATTTATCAACACTAGCTCTTATTTGCCACATAGCTGCCCAAATAATGCATTAAGGCTTGCTTGTAAGTTGGAGACATCATGTAAGGACATTATAGCTTCATAGCTTGGTGCCATCTGCAAACACAGAAATTATACAGAAAATAAACATCCCAATATATTCAGCAAAGAGACATCAGTCCAGCAAAGAGACATCCCCATATATTCAGCGGAGAGACATCATAATCCAGCAAAGATACATCCCCATATATTCAGCAAAGTGACAGTCCAATCCAGCAAAGAGACATCCTCATGTATTCCACAAAGAGACATCCCCGTATATTCAGCAAAGAAATAACCCAATCCAGCAAAGAGACATCCCCATATATTCAACAAAGAGGCAGTCCAATCCAGAAAAGAGATATCCCCATATATTCAGGGAAGAGACATCCTAATCCAGCAAAGAGACATCCCCATAGATTTAACAAAGAGACAATCCAATCCAGCAAAGAGACATCCTCATTTATTATGCAAAGAGACATCCCCATATTATCAGCAAAGAGATAACCCAATCCAGCAAAGAGACATCCCTATATATTCAATAAAGAGACATCGCCATATATTCAGCAAAGAGATATCCCAATCCAGCAAAGAGACATCCTTATATAGTCAGCAAAGAGACGGCCCATTTCAGGAAAGAGACATCCCTATATATTAAAAAAAGAAAGATCCTCATATATTCAGCAAATAGATATCCCAATCCAGCAAAGAGACATCCTTATACAGTATAGTCAGCAAAGAGACAGCCTATTCCAGCAAATATATCACCATATTTTCAGCAAAGAGACAGTCAAATCTAGCAAAGAGAGGGCCCAATCCAACAGAGACATCCCAATTCAGGAAAGAGACCTCCCCATATAGCAAAGAGACAGACCAATTCAGCAAAGATACATCCCCATATAGCAAAGAGACATCAAAATCCAGCAAAAAGACATCTCCATATATTCAGCAAAGAGACTTTCTCAGATATTCAGCAAAGAGACATCCCCATATATTCAGAAAAAAGACAGCCTGATCCACCAAAGAGACATCCCCATATATTCAGCAGACAGTCCAATCCAGCAAAGATACATCCCCATATATTCAGCAAAGAGACATTCCCATATATTCAGCCAAGAGATATCCCAATGCAGCATGATATACCCCCATGTATTCAGCAAAGATACAGTCCAATCCAGCAAAGAAATATCGCCATATGTTCAGCAAAGAGACATCCCCATATATTCAGAAAAAAGACAGCCTGATCCACCAAAGAGACATCCCCATATATTCAGCAGACAGTCCAATCCAGCAAAGATACATCCCCATATATTCAGCAAAGAGACATTCCCATATATTCAGCCAAGAGATATCCCAATGCAGCATGATATACCCCCATGTATTCAGCAAAGATACAGTCCAATCCAGCAAAGAAATATTGCCATATGTTCAGCAAAGAGACATCCCCATATATTCAGCAAAGAGATGATCCATTACAGCAGAGATATTCCCATATATTCAGCAAAGAGACATCCCCAATCCAGCAAAGAGACACAGTCCAATCCAGCAAAGAGATGGGCCAATCCAGCAGAGATGGCCCAATCTAGTAAAGAGACTTCCCCATCCAGCAAAGAGACAGCCCAATCCAATAAAGAGACAGCAAAATCCAAGAAAGAGACAGTCACAGCCAGATCCAACAAAGAGACATCCTCATATATTCAGCAAAGAGACATCCTCATATAGCAAAGACATAGCCCAATCCAACAAAGACACAGTCAAAGCAAAATCCAACAAAGAGACAGTCACAGTACACCTCCAAGCACCACTCAGCCCTCACAGCTGTTCCCACTTCACCTCTGCTCTCTGCCAAGCATCACTCCTTCGATGCCCCCCAATCTCCTGCATATGTCAGTGCTAGAACTCTTCCAAGGCTCCTCCAAGGGTCCCCCTTATCAGAATCCCAGGGGGGGAAAAGTCCTCTTTTTTGGTGGGACTTTAACGGCACAATTTACTTTTATGATAAATTTCAACAATTCAAAAGAAATTTTTTTATAAAAACAGTATCAAATTTTATTTTTACAATCTTAAAAAATAAATATAAAGCTACAATACATAGTGCAGCGGTGTCATCATAGATGGTATTGCAAATCTAATCATGGATCATGCATGGTTCGCACTTGACACGTTTCGAGTTCAACAAAAATCTCTTCTTCAGAAATGCTCAAGAAGGCATGACGTACGATTCCATGTGAGGTAAAAACTGCCAGGAAATATTAAAAACAAAATGTATTGTGAACACAGCCACGTATTTCTCATATATCTCAGATGAAACAACAATTAATAAAGAAAAAACTGAGACCAGTGGATGAAAAATGCCACCCAAAGGCCTCCCGAAGGGGCCCAGCCCAAATGCACCCTCAACAAGATTACCTGCTGGTTGATACTGATAGGGCTGTGCTATTATGAGTGCAAAACGATGACCACAAGGAATTTGTGTGAGAAAGTGTTGATGACCTGATAAAAATCAGGATTGAGATGTGAAAGACAATATACCAGGTGGGGCAATATACCAGGTCTATCCAAAGAAGCATGCTTGATGGCTATGGCTTGATAGCTCAGCAGAATGTAAAAAAAAAAAAAAAATTCTGGTTAAACAAAAAAAAAAAAAACAGTGTGAGAGCCCCCCCCCCCCAATCCATACCAGGCATTCCTGGCCTGGTATGGATTTTGAGGGGAACCCCATGACAAAATAATAAAAAAAGACATAGAGTCTTCTCAGAATCTATACTACAGGTTTATACAAGCATGCAGCGCAGCAGGCCAGGAAAGGGGGAGACAAACAAGCGCACCCCACTCCTGAACCATACCAGGCCTAATTTCCTCAACATAAGGGGGTGCTTTGGGGGAGGGGGACTCCCCTCCAAAGCACCTTATCTGCATTTTGATGGGGACAAGAGCCTCTTCCTGTCTACACTGGGCAGTGGTTGTGGGGGTCTGTGGGTACAGGGCTTATCAGAATACAGTACATACACTTATTCACCAAAAAAAAATGTGCAAAGTAAAAAAAAACATAGAGAGAGGTTTTGACAAGCCCTTTATTCAAACCCCCCCAAAATGTCCCCTGAAGTAGATCCAAGGTCACTGCTGAATGCCGACATGCACAAAAAAAAATGCTGCACTCTGGACACGACGTGTCTCATCCAGTGACCCTCACCGAAGAACAGCACGGGAGTGAGGTCACCTGGTGACATCATTCCCCCAAAGCACCCTTCACATTAAGGGTATGTAGCCTGTTATTGTTCAGGAGGGAGGGTGCTTGCTCACCCCCCCCCCTCCCCTGGCCTCCCAGGCTGCATGCTTGGATAAGGATCTTGTATGGATTCTGGGGGTCCCCACGCCATTTAAAAAACAAAATTGGCTTGGGGTTCACCTTGAAATCTATACCAGACCTAGGGGTCTGGTATGGATTTTGGAGGGGACCCTATGCCATTTCTTTTTAAATTTTGGCATGGAGCTACCCTCAAAATCCATACCAGACCCAAAGGGTCTGGTAAGGATTGGGGGGGCATGCTATTTTCTTTAAAAAAAAAAACACTTGCCGTCTTGAGGATTTACCCCCCTTCCTGACCAGGCCATTTTTTGCGTTATGGCGCTGTGTTACTTTAACTGACAATTGCATGGTCATGCAATGCTGCACCCAAATGATATTTACGTCCTTTTTTCCCCATGAATTGAGCTTTCTTTTGGTGGTATTTGATCACCTGTATGGCTTTTATTTTTGCGCTATAACAATAAAAAGATCGACAATTTTGAGAAAAAAAACAAACAATCTTTTTGACTTTTTGCTATTAAACATGTGCAGTAAAAAAATGTAAAAAAAAATCAAATTTCATCATAAATGTATGCCAACATGTATTCTGATACATATCTTTGCTTAAAAAAATCCCAATACGTGTAAATTAATTGGTTTACGTGAAAGTTATAGCATTTACAAATGGTGGTATATATACTGGGCTTTTTAAAAAATATATTTTTACTAGTAATGGTGATGATCAGCTACTTATAGCTGGACTGTGGGTATTCTGACAGTGGGAGGTACTGACTTAGTGTCACTGACATCCCCAGAGACACCAATACAGTGATCAGTGCTAAAAAAAAATCACTGACACTGTACTAATGGCACTGGGCAGGAAGGGGTTAACATGTGGGGTGATCAAAGGGTTAACTGTGTGCTGTTTTACACTTTGTCCATGTGCTTCACTGTAATCACACTGCTTTGCATGGCTATGCTGTGCAAAGCCATCGAGAGCAGTGTGCACAAGCCAACAGGGAGAACTGTTTTGATCTCCTTGTCGGAGATCCTCATAAATCACTGGGCGCCAGTGAGTAATCACCAGCCGGTACCCAGTGATTGACAGCCACGGCCGCGAATGGTGCGCAGGTAGGACACGTGTGCGCCTCTGTGCACGCCCCCTACCCAGAAATGCGAAATCACATTTCTATACGTGATTTTGCGCACACGTGCTGCCCTGTAGCAGTATTTCTGCTATAGGGCGGTCGGGATAACCAGCACTTTTTTTTGTTTACATTCTGCTGTCAGTAGGGAATCCCACTGACAGTGGATGAGTCATGGTTGTTAAGGATGCAGTAACCACCCACTCCTTAACCACAACCACAGCTATTCACAATGAATTCAGATCTGTCCGAAGTTACACTGGGTGCATTAAAAAATTATTCAAATCTACATAATAATATACAAAACGAATCTCAAAGAAACAAAACAAATCCCGAAAACAAACTGGAACAGCATAATCAAAACAAATAAACAAAATTATCAACATAACAAATGCACCTGAAATGAAATTTACTGGTGTGCACATGTCTAGTGATCATCTGAGATGGACCACTAAACTTACTTAATCACTGTATTCAGACCATGAACAACAATAACTTTAATCTACGGTTCACTATGTCATATTGTTCTATTACTTTCCTTGATGTAGCCATCAAAAAAGAATCCACTGGTAAGCTCTCAAGTGGGCTCTATCATAAACCCACTGCAGGCAACACATCTTACATGCACATACATTAGCTCACACCCGCGATCTTTAGTCGCTTCCATTCAAATATCTCCAAATTAGACATAATTGCTCAGACAAGGACAATTTACTAAAAGAAGCAGAAAAACTTATAAAAAGATTACTCCAAATGGTGTACACACCCAAGTGCCTCAATAAGGCATTTAAATGCACTAGACAGAAATCCTTTTGTTTACTAAAAAAAAACAGATAAAATGAGGGGAATTGGGATAATTACCCGATATACAAGACAACATTACAGCATCAGAAAGATCTTGCAAAGATATTGGCATCTTCTATAATTAGATCCTGCCTTGAGCCACCACATTTTGAAGACCCCCATGATTACTTACCACTGAGGTAAATCTATAAGGGACCATTTGGTATACAGCGAATTTGTGGGCAGTTTTAGGAAAGATACATGTACAGTAAAAATATAGGTACCTTTAAATGTGAGGGATGCTCATATTGCCAATACGTAAACACCAGCAAAAATGTTGTCTTACCAAATAGTGACCCTTATAGACCCAAATATTTTGAAAATTGTAAGATTTTAGAAGGAATCTATTTACTCATGTGTGAATGTGGGGGCTTTTACGCTCAAACTTGAATTCTGGAGATGAGCGTACCGTTATATTGCAAGTATGAGATCTGCCAACCCTGATTTACTTTTGGGTTGACATGTAAGGCATATTCATGGAGGCAGATTCCCCAAAATCCATTTCCTTATTCTTGACTGAGTCCATCTAAGTGGAAGAGGAGAGGACTGGAACAAAATTTTGCTCTGGTATGAAACTAGGTGGACCGTTTCCCTCCAAGCCACCGCTCCCCCTGGGCTCAACAACACTGTTAGCTTTAAACCATTTTTGGATGGATTCGCATCAGGAGGATGGGAAAAGTTGTTCAAAATTGATTAATTTTATATGTCCCGTTCCCTAGGGTGCCCCCTCTTTCGTTTCTATCTTTAATATATCTTTGGAATGCTAATATGTCAAGGACAATGCTTGAGGTTCCTTGTTTTGACTCTCCTGTTTCTGTCCCTTTTTTTTCTTTTTTTCTCTCATATATATGTTTGAGGGCCTAGCCATCTAGTAAGCCCATTTGAATGATCCTTGCCAGTGGTGTAAGCTTGCATTTGTAGGTGGCACATTATGACTATGAATCTTTATATGTGTGTTCTTAATAGTTATTGTTTCTCCTGCTGTCTTCCATTCCACCACTAGGTGCCACCAGCATACCTCTCCCTTGGGGTCTCACCTGTCTCCACCTGGTACACACGGGCAACCTATGATTTTTCGTGGCTGGAATTCTATTGCAATTTATGAAGTGGAGTGGTGGCTGTCTCCGCTGGATGGGTCTGCCCCTGTTCTCCACTTCCCAGTGCTAGCCGGGCTGTCATTACCATGTGCGACAGTGGGTATGTTTGCGCGTGACATCATCCCATCTTGAGTGATGGGCTGGCGCCGCAGACACGTGAGCCATGGGGGTCACCATGACAGTCGTGGCCGGACATGCGCGGTCCTTTGTGTGGACTGAGCACAAGCTGGCACCAGATGCCATCTTATTTAAGCCGGTTACTGCTGGGCAAGGTGTATTGTTTGGGAGACCATTGGTGCTGTCCCCATCTCTTGTCTGTGACTGCTCATCTGTGACCGCCTTTTTCTGGGGATACTGTCTACATTTGTGCTGGCGACTATCTCTTGTTACACTGGGACATTGCTTTTACCTAGTAAGACTCTATGGGGTTTATTTACTAAAGCTGGAGAGTCCAAAATCAGACTCCCTTCTGCATAGAAACCAATCAGCTTCTAACCTCAGCTTGTTCAATGAAGCTTTGGCAATGAAACCTGGAAGCTGATTGGTTTCTATGCAGAAGGGAGTCTGATTTTGGACTCTCCAGCTTTAGTAAATAAACCCCTATATGTTTCCACATTTGTGATCACGTTGCCTGATATTCTATCAGCCATTCCTATTAACAATCCCATTGGAGGGCCCATTAGAATTTATTGCCTTTCTTTTTGCATGTGATGCATTGCAGTCTTTATGTATACATTTTATATTATTACTTTTGTTGTTCATTTTTACTACATTTATAAGCATACTTAGTGCTTCTTTATATATATACAGGTGAAACTCAAAACATTTGAATATCGTGAAAAAGTTCATTTATTTCAGTAATGCAACTTAAAAGGTGAAACTAATATATGAGATAGACTCATTACATGCAAAGCAAGATAGTTCAAGCCATGATTTGTCATAATTGGGATGATTATGGCTTACAGCTCATGAAAACCCCAAATCCACAATCTCAGAAAATTAGAATATTGTGAAAAGGTGCAATATTCTAGGCTCAAAGTGTCCCACTCTAATCAGCTAATCAAGCCATAACACCTACAAAGGGTTCCTGAGCCTTTAAATAGTCTCTCAGTCTGGTTCAGTAGGAATCACAATCATGGGAAAGACTGCTGACCTGACAGTTGTGCAGAAAACCATCATTGACACCCTCCATAAGGAGGGAAAGCCTCAAAAGGTAATTGCAAAAGAAGTTGGATGTTCCCAAAGTGCTGTATCAAAGCATATTAATAGAAAGTTATGTGGAAGGGAAAAGTGTGGAAGAAAAAGGTGCACAAGCAGCAGGGATGACCACAGCCTGGAGAGGATTGTCAGGAAAAGGCCATTCAAAAGTGTTGGGGACTTTCACAAGGAGTGGACTGAGGCTGGAGTCAGTGCATCAAGAGCCACCACACACAGACGGATCCTGGACATGGGCTTCAAATGTCGTATTCCTCTTGTCAAGCCTCTCCTGAACAACAAACAACGTCAGACGCATCTTACATGGGCTAAAGAAAAACAGACCTGGTCTGTTGCTCAGTGGTCCAAAGTCATCTTTTCTGATGAAAGCACCTTTTTCATCTCATTTGGAAACCAAGGACCCAGAGTATGGAGGAAGAATAGAGAGGCACACACTGAAAGATGCTTAAAGTCCAGTGTGAGGTTTTCACAGTCTGTGTTGATTTGGGGAGTCATGTCATCTGCTGGTGTTGGTCCACTGTGCTTCATTAAGTCCAGGGTCAATGCAGCCATCTACCAGGAGATTTAGGAGCACTTCATGCTTCCTTCTGCAGACGAGCTTTATGGGGATGCTGACTTCATTTTCCAGCAGGACTTGGCACCTGCCCACACTGCCAAAAGCACCAAAACCTGGTTCAATGATCGTGGGATTACTGTGCTTGATTGGCCAGCAAACTCACCTGACCTGAACCCCCTAGAGAATCTATGGGGCATTGCCAAGAGAAAGATGAGAGACATGAGACCGAACAATGCAGAAGAGCTGAAGACCGCTATTGAAGCATCCTGGTCTTCCATAACACCTCAGCAGTGCCACAGGCTGATAGCTTCCATGCCACGCCGCATTGAGGCAGTAATTGCCACAAAAGGGGCCCAAACCAAGTACTCAGTACATATGCATGCTTCTACTTTTCAGAGGTCCGATATTGTTCTATGTACAATCCCTGTTTTAATGATTGCATGTAATATTCTAATTTTCTGAGATTGTGGATTTGGGGTTTTCATGAGCTGTAAGCCATAATCATCACAATTATGACAAATCACGACTTGAACTATCTTGCTTTGCATGTAATGAGTCTATCTCATATATTAGTTTCACCTTTTAAGTTGCATTACTGAAATAAATGAACTTTTGCACGATATTCTAATTTTTCAAGTTTCACCTGTATATATTTTTTTTTCTTGCATCAGGGATATAGTCTCACAATTTGGCTGTAGATGTCAACAGGCAATCTCAGTGTGGGACTCGTTTTGCCCCTCATGGATTGGAGGCTGTCTCTTGGAGGGCACTAATGGTGGTCTTGATGAACAGTGGGAGTATTCTTTTAACTTTATTGGTGGCTAGTGGAAGGGCAATGCTTATTTGGATGGTATGTGATTCATTGTTTATTCAACATTGTATTCTTTGTAATATTGTATTTTTGTATGACATTCTCATAGTCGCTTATTGCATTGTAGAGTTCTTCTTTACCATCCTTATCTTCAGCTCAACCCTGATGAAAGAAATATGCTTTTCTAAAATGCATCGGATATCCAACTGAAGAAATTCTATCTGCTCATCCTCACAATTTTGAACAGGAGGACTCAAATTTATACTGAACATACACCCTATACCCTATGTTCTGCCACCTTTATTGGTTTTTACTTTCATCTGCCTTTTTGAAGTGAAATTTTATCTAATTTTGTAATAAAATATTTTTGTATCTTATTGTTAAGTTGAGTTGCCTCTAAAGTCCTATGAGCGTTGTAAGGGGAAAAACCTTTTTCTGTCTAGTGATAAGAAAAGCACTGCATTAAAAACTTAAATGCAAGATATTTCTGATTATACGAAACCACTCTAGTAAGAAAAAAATCAAAGAAAGATACAATTTCATGTATTGGGGATACTGAATGAGGGTTTTGCAACTTGTATGGAATACACAAAAGATATCCAATGCAATGGACATTGGTAACAGGAAAACTATGGTGACAGCATTAGTTCATGCCTGCATAATATGTGTTGAAACATTACATCATTTATAATAATAAAAATACTATCAGTTTCATTAAACTAAAATTCTTTTGAACACTGTACACACTGTTGAGTTTGCGCTGCTTTGCCTTGCTTTAGAATTTATACACCATGATGTTTTTAGTTTCTGTCACAGAACCCCTTAGCAGCATCTGTAGCTGTTGAGGGGCGCTTATTCAAAGTTAGCTTTCTTTATTTGGGAGGTATTGGAGATATGGAGATATCCCAGGATGACCTGGCAAATCAATAAGTGAACCAGAAAGACTTCATCAGCAGTCACTTTCAAGTCAAGTGTATATATACATAGCATTATTTGCAGCATCATGGAGCAGCATAAAGGTGAGCGGGACTGGAAAGGAGCAACTAGCAGATGGCACGCTTGGTGCACAAAGTGGGAATGCTATAGTGGAAGTGTGAGCAGGGTCCATAAAAAGAGGACTGTGCCGCAAAGGATCAGCAGAGCTTGGGAACTGGAGTGGGAGAAACTAGCAGATGTCACACAAGGAGTGCAACATGGGTGCAATATAGTAGGAGGTCAGCAAGGACAGGAGAGAGAAAGATCAGCAAACTGGAGTATTAGCCGAGCTGGGGGTTTCTACTGAGCAGAGGATCAGCAAAGCTCGGGGTACTACTGAGAAGGAGCTCTGCTGAATAGGAGTACTAAGGAGCTGGAGATCTGTTGAACAAGGGTACTAATGAGCTGGAGATCTGCTGAGCAGATGTATTACGGAGCTGGGGTTTTACTAAGCCCCTTTAAAACAAATAGAAGACCAACACACACAGGACATTTGCCATGCTTCATTAACTCTTCAAAAATGCATCACAAAAGCATCAAAAACACATCAAAATATCATGTTAAAGAGGTTGGCGCTTAATTGTGTGTTATTAATTAGTGATGGGCAAAACATCCCTGTGTTCAGTTTGCGGTTGAACATTCGAACCTAATGGATGTTCGACTGCGAACTTCAAACTTAATGCAAGTCTATGGGACTCAAACTTGTAAAATCAAAAGTGCCCATTTGGAATGCAAGTTATTGGCCATAAAAGGGGCATGGGGACTCTGGTACTGCCCTGAGGGACATGAATCAGTGAAAATAACAAAACGTTTTTAAAGGGGCAGTCATATTTCATTGCTTAAAGGAAAAAAAAAAGAAAAATTACTTTAAATATCATGCCTGGGGGATCCCCTTAAACTACCTGCAAAGTTGTGCATCTGTACAATGTAAAGAAGCTGCTGCAGCAGGACTGACATAAAAAATAAATAAATAAATAAACAGCGTGGGGTTCCCCCCCCCCAATTCTTACCAGACCCTTTAGGTCTGGTAGGAAGGTTAGGAGGGACCCCACAGTAAGAAAGTAAAAAACAAAAGTGCATGGGTGTTCCCCCTAAAAGCCATACCAGGCCCTTCAGACCTGGTAGGACTTTTAAGGGGAACTCCACCCCTAAAAAATGGGGAAACAAAAGTGTGGGGTCTCCCTAAATTCCTACCAGACCCTTAATCTGAGCACAGTCTTGGCTGGTGTGGAAAGGGGGTGAGGACGAACGAGCACCCCCCCTTCTCTGTGGCTAACCAGACCACATGCTCTCGGCAGGGGAGCTCATTAGCATCAGGGTACCCCTTTAAATAAGTGGGCACCCTGAGGCTGCCCCCCCTTGTGAATGAGTATGGGGTACTTGTACCCTTACCCATTCATTAATGGGTTAAATTGAGTAACCTTTGAGACCTTTAGTAAAAAAAAAAGCCCAAAAAAAAGATTCATCGTTGTAATCCATCATCAATCACAGCGTCCAGCATTGTCACGACTCCTGACTTGCTGAAAAAAAAAAAAAAAAAAACACACCCACTGACCCGTCCGCACCTGCCAAGCACTCACTGCAATCTGACATTTGCTGGTCAGATGTAAACAATTGGGCGGGGCCAGCAGTGACATCACCGCTAGCTCTGCCTAATTGTGCTGTGATTGGCCAAAGAATTGCACCTGACTTGAGATCAGGTGCATTGCTTTGGCCAATCACAATGCACTGGGAGAGCTCAGTGCATCGTGGCCCGCCAAACATCCTTACCATTCGTGTGTTTGGCGAACACACTAACGGCTGATGTTCAAGTCAAACTTGAGCATCAAGCCCATCACTATTATTAATCAATTCAAGTGTAAACTAGACCTAAGGCTAACATATTTTTTTCAGATTAAAAAGAGACATGACAAAAGGCTCCAAATATTTAGGTAATTACACCAAGAATATACAGTATAGCAGCAGAGACAGCACAATAATGTTAATACTCTACATACCAGTGCAGTTTACTCTGTAAGATGATTTTTGTTTTTCAGTTTCATCTGTTGCAACCTGCTTTAGCCTGATTCTTAAATAATTTATTTTTTTGCAAGCCAAGCACTACAAATTCCTTGGTGGTATAAATAATGTAGAAGGTTTCCCACTGAATGCTTTTGTGGTTTCATTACGTGGCTTAGTCAAAGTGCATATGTTGTAATTATCATTAGTGGAGGGGAAACACAACAATTACACCCCTTTTTATATATCACAAAGCGATCTATGCTGCAATAAAGTAACTCAGGCTAGTTTCATGTGTTATACAGACTGTATTAAATTAACTTGTTGGCATAATATGTTAAATTATATGTACAAATACATGTGTAAAAATATATAGAAAATGTCAGGTATCCACATGTTATAAAATAATACAAGCAGAAAAAGGACACGCAAAATATTCTTTAGTTTACTTTGGTCACATTGCCTGGTGATGGCAGTTTTTATAACCACCTACAGACTGCGATTACCAATTCTAGGTTAACATTTGGGTATCTGCCTAGGATCCTTGAAGGGGGTAAAGAATCAAGGTGGCCAAAAGGAATGAAAAATTTCAGCAAAGTCACCAAAGGATTGAGAATTCCTGATCTGCATAGATCCAAGATAAGGGATCCAGAAATGAATGAAGCAAGAGGAAGGGCATGGCAGCTGTCATTTCAGAAGGAGATGAGCAACAAGAGTTTAAGCATTTCAAATATTCTTTATATATATATATAGATATATAGATATATATATAGATATATATAGTGGCTAAATGGTTAGCCCTTCTGCCTGGCAGTACTAGGGTTGTTGGTTCAAATCCCAGCCATGGCACCGCCTGCCTGGAGTTTGTCATGTCATGTTCTCCCTGTGCCTGTGTGAGTTTCCTCTGGGTACTCAGGTTTCCACACTCCAAAAACATGCTGGTTGGTTAATTGGATCCTGTCTAAATTGGCCCTAGTATGTGTATATATGACCTTAGATTGTACAACCCTTGAGGGTTAGGGACTGATGTAAATGTACAATATATATGGAAAGCGCTGTGTAAATTGATGATACTATATAAGTACCTGAAATTAAAAAAAATAAAACACAGTATATACTGTATATGAACAGTACAAGCATACTTTTCAGTAATTACAGTAAAAATTCACCAGGTGGCACTACTGTGCTTTATAGCGAATTCTAATCAGCAGACATGAAATTCAGGCATACAGTTGTTTAACTGTAAAAAAATAATAATTTGAGGAATTTGGAAACATTCAAAGTTTGTCTCAAGTGTTCTGATGAAGCAGAAATAGTAACAGCTAGAATTTGTCAGTCCATTAAAAGAAAATGCATATCTATATATTTTGCTTTCACAAATATCTGGAAGGCAGACAAAAACAATTCTAGCTGAATCTGTACTACTATTCATTTTGTAATGATAAACAGCATAAATGCATCATTTCACTAATGCATTAACACATTTATGGTACTTTAATAACCCTGCATTATGTTCTACTTATTACAGTGGAATTATGTTTTAAACTGACTATATTAGCATTTTTTCAGTTTTTGTAAATTCAGTTTACAGAGATTATCGCACAAGTTATCCCTTAATGCCCATCACTATCAGTCTGGTAATAACCAGGGGCGTCATCAAGGGGGGGACAGCCCATATAGATGTAGGGGGCCTGGGCCCCAAGTTGGCACCTCCTCTTTGTTTTACACTTATAATTAACAAGTCCTGACTCCCACTGGTGCCGCATGCTACATGGGCTCCTGAGTCCCAGTCTCCCGTTGGCTGCTGCTGTCAGTTATTGGTTGCTAGGACTGCCTGGTGTCCTAGCAACCAATCATGTGTATTCACAGGCTGTAACTTCCTCCCCCCCCGCTCCACCGCATGCTAGTGCTACGCCTCCAGGCTTCCGCTTTCTGTCCTGCTGCTGAGGAAGGAACTGGGACTCTGGTGAGGGGCACTTTTGGAGGATTCGGAGTGCTGACCTAGTGCAGGAGATCGGGGGGCATCAGAGGAGTGATGCCCAGCAGAGCAGAGAGGCAGGCACTGCTGAAGTGGGAACAGCTGTGAGGGCCGAGCGAAACCACACCAAAGATGCAGCGTCCAGGATTTTTTAAAACGCACCGCACCCGTAGCACAGTGACGTAAACAGTCCCAAAGGATTTGAAGAGAAACATTTTTCTTGCAAGGTAAGACTATGCAGGTAAAAACTATCAGTGTGAAAGAGCCCTCATATGTTGAAAGCACTGATGTCTTGGAATACCCTTTTCAATTTCACATATTAAGTTGTAAGAGTGTTAAAATAAAATTGGGTGCCCAGAAGGACTCAGTGAAATGGCCAATGGATGGATTTGGTGGGATGGCCAGTGAGTGGACCCTAGGGAATGATGTTGGTGGTCAGGTCTGGGGGGGGCAGGCTTACAGCTGTATAAGGGGCCCCACAATTTCAGATGGCTTCCCTGGTAATATTATGGGTGTCTACTGAGAAGAGCAGGGAAAGGAGCAAGCTCAGATGGAGATAAAATAAAAAAATATAATATACCTGGTGGTCAATAGTTTAATATCTATTTAATGAGAAAATGCACTGATTGCACAGCTATGTATGTGATGTGTATGCATAGTTTGGGAGATAGAACTCTGCTATAGATTATTTGAGTTACTTTCTGCAGTCATGGTCTAGGAAAATCTTCTTCATTATCAATTCAGCTCTAGCATCTGTATATCCTTACAACTTTTAGATTTTTACATTTCAGCTATGGGCCTGTTGATTCAGTGATAACTTTGTCATTACTTAAAGTGTTACTAAACGCAGGACCCTGCATTCACTATGTCTGGTCTCCCACAGAACATGGTAATGCAATTATTTTAGTATAGATAAACCTTTTCTCACCAGCAGTATATAGCAGTTTTGTGACTTCCATCAGTGTCTTCCTGAGCACTGGTTACATTTCTAGGAGGAGTTTTCATTCTCCTCTGACTGTCCTATGAGGCTGCATGACCCCTGACCCTCTGCTTGGACAGTATTAATTTGCCTTATGCTGATCACATACACCCTCGGAAAAAAAAAAAAAACACCAAACTGAGCATTTGCAGAGTGTCTCCTATGGCTCTGTACTAGCAGCAGATGGATAGGGGACTGTGGAAAAAAGGGAGGATCAAACATACTTTTTACATAATGCAGAGGAGTAACCCCTGAGGTTCCACAATGAGTATAACAAGCATGCCTTACTGCATATACAGACTGTTGTTACTGTTGTGGGTCTAGTATAACTGTAAGATTACAAAGCATTTTTTGGGGTATCAAGTAGGGCTTTCTCTGCAACATTTTCTTGCAAACATGTATTTTATTTTATATGAAATCCATAGGCAACAGATGTAAAAAAAATATATATATATTCTGAGTCCGTAGGGTTCAACATTGAATTGGTCAACCCTTTGCAGCTATTATAGCTTTAGCTAATCTCGGAAAGCTGTCCACAAGTTTAGGAGTGTGTCTATGGGAATGTGTGACCTTTCTTCCAGAAGCGCATTTGTGAGGTCAGGCACTGATGTCAGACGAGAAGGCCTGGCTTGCAGTCTCTGCTTTGGTCCATCCCAAAGGTGTTCTTTCGGGTTGAGGTCAGGACTCTTTGCAGGCCAGTCAAGTTCCTCCAACGCAAACTTGCTCATTAATGTTTTTACGGGCCTTGCTTTGTGCACTGGTGTGCAGTCATGTTGGAACAGAAAGGGGCCATCCCCAAACTCTTCCCACAAAGTTGGGAGCATGAAATTGTACATGCCGCCCCCCTGAAAAATGCTGCACAAGGCAGATGCCTTGTTTGCCTCGCAGCAGATACTAAAAGGGCCAATAAGATTGAAATCAAAAGTATGTGCACCCAACCTTTCTTCATCTGCCCTTCGACTCTTTTGCTCCTTTTTTTTTGCTTTGCCTGTGGCAAGGATATTTGCCACATGCTTTCCACAATAGTCTCCTAAATATAGCCTTTGAAATGTGTGCATCTGCTTCCTTATCCATTGTCATTTGAGGTAATCCACGCAAATTAATTTCCCTACCATTGTAGACTGTATGCAGGTCTAACATGCACCCTGAGCTGGGCAAGACAATTCCTATTGTGCTGATATAAATACATGTGAGTCATTGCCATGTGAGCTGCGTGCCTCCCTGTGCAGGAATCTGAGGAAGCAGATTTTCCTGGTCAAGAGATGACCAATGGCAGGTCTTGTGTTTTCTGGAGTGTTTACTTTTAAGGCTTCTGCTCCTAAAATAATTCAAAACACCTTACTTTGCATTGCATGAGAACTCTGTTAAAAACATGTCCCTTGTTGCCGTCTTCTACCTTTCCCTAGTCTTCTGTGCCACTGACAGGTGTGGTGAGCTTATATCTAGACAAAAAACATGGAGAAAGTCATTAATGTCTCACCAAAAAAACAGGTACACTGAGTCTATTTACGGCCATCTTCTTTCATCTACTTACTTCAGAAGCAGCAGGTGAGCCCAGGCAACCCTTCCAGAGGCAGACAAGAGACACTCAATCTGAGACAAAACCAGTCAGACTGTCAAACCTACAGGAGAACACAGCATAACAAGGGAGCAACAGCAGCAAGTGTTTACCTCACAAAAGAAAACCAGGCAGGACTTCAGAGAGAGCCAGTTCCTCTGCTGGCTTCTAAAAGTGTTACCGCTGTTGTATCAACCACAGTCACTCTTAGACTGAAAATAAAGCCAGGAGAGTGGTCCAGCGAGCTTCCTATACAAGACAGGAAAACCCCAAGGGAAAGGCAAGTGGTGACATTGCAAAGCTTACTAATACCACACCAGTACAATACCAGTGCTGTTTAAAGTGGTCCTTCAACTTACCCCGCCCCCATTTTTTTTTTATGCCCAGCTTACCTTGTGATGGTCTAATCAAAGTTCGGATACTCACCCAGCCACCGGATCCAGAATTGTCCTGCTGACATCGTTCTGTCAACAAACACTGGGTCCTGCGCCGCCATCTTGCTTGTGACATCATCGCAATGGCTGCCGACTCTTCTGAGTTCACCTAGTGGGGAATGCAATCACATGCCACTAGGCCTGCCCACTTCTAGTCTAGTGAATGAGCGACTAAAGACCCAGTGAGCACTGTGCATGTCATTCATCAAAAAGCGAATGACGTACATTGAGGGCCGGGGTTGAGCTGTTTCTACGAAAAAAAAGGTAAATTAAAATATACACTATATTGCCAAAAGTATTGGGACACCCCCCCAAATCATTGGATTCAGGAGTTCCACTCACCTCCATGGCCACAGGTGTGTAAATTAAGCACCTAGGCATGCAGACTGCTTCTACAAACATTTGTGAAAGAATGGGTCACTCTCGGGAGCTCAGTAAATTCTAGCATGGTACCGTGATAGGTTGCCACCTGTGCAATAAGTCCATCCATGAAATTTCCTTGCTGCTAAATATTCCACGGTCAACTGTTGGTGGTATTATAACAAAGTGGAAGTGACTGGGAACAACAGAAACTCAGCCACGAAGTGGTAGGCCACGTAAAATGACAAAGCAGGGTTAGCGCATGCTGAAGTACACAGTGCGCAGAAGTAGGCAACTGCAGAGTCAATAGCTGAAGACCTCCAAACTTCATGTGGACTTTAGATTAGCACAACAACAGGGAGCTTCATGGAATGGGTTTCCATGGCTGAGCAGCTGCATTCAAGCCTTATATCACCAAGTGCAATGCAAAGCGTCGGATGCAGCGGTGTAAAGCATGCCACCACTGGACTCTAAAGCAGTGGAGATGTGTTCTCTGGAGTGACCAATCCCGCTTCTCTGTCTGGCAATTCGATGGAGGTGTCTGGGTTTGGTAGTTGCCAAAAGAACGGTACTTGCCTGAATGCATTGTGCCAAGTGTAAAGTTTGGTGAAGGGGATTATGGTGTGGGGTTGTTTTCAGGGGTTGGGCTTGGCCCCTTAGTTCCAGTAAATGGAACTCTTAAGGCATCAGCATAACAAGACATTTTGTACAATTTCATGCTCCCAACTTTGTGGGAAGAGTTTGCTGCAAAGGGCTGGAGGGGCGTGCTTGTGTGGGCCCGTGTGCACCACCAATCCAGTTTCCGGTCAAATGAAATCTTTTATACCAACGTCAATGGTAGCACCCCAATCCAGTGAGGCTACTTTTAATAGCCTAGGCCAGACTAGAGGTGTAGGGATTCTCATCTGAGGTGGTTCAGACCTTCGTGAAGGCCACAAGATCATCCATGAATGCTACATATGAGAGGATATGACTGAAGTTTGTTTTGTTTGCTCAGCAAAATATTTCTCTCCTGTGTTCCCAGCTCTAGCCAACATCCTGGACATTTTTACAATCAGCACTAGAGGTTGGTCTAGCATAGAACTCTATTAAAGTACAGATCTCTACCTTAACCTCTTTCACTGGCTGCAATTGAGTGGAAGAACCGTTGACCAAATGATTCATGGAGGTGGTAATCCCTATGCAACCCCCAAGTAAATCCTTGTTCCCTTCATGGGACTTAGGATTGGTCCTGAAAACACTGGTGCAGACACCCTTTACTCCAATAGCTTCATTTCCATTGAGGTTCCTTCCTTGTGGTAAAACTAGTTCCTCTGACCGCAATTGCTTCACACAGAAGGATGTTGGCGATAACAGCAAAGATCCCTTTTGTGTCTTTTTACTAGAAATAGCGTTAATATGTCCATCTTCAAAGCTCAATTCTAAAGTGGTATTCAGTTTCCAGGAACACTGGGGGGCAGTGCCTCCGAGCTTTCACACAGGAGTCACTGAGTACAGGAAGAGCAGGAAGACTTCAGTTCCTTACACATAGTCACGTTGCTAACAGTGTACTTGCAAAGGTCAAAAGACATTAGGAAAGTGGACAATCTTTTCATTTTGCCATCAGATCAAGAGTCATCTTCTTTTGGATTACCAGGGTGATTAGATTGGCAAGCAGGAAGTAGGCCTTTCTGATCTGGAACAGGCGGACGCTTATTCAACTAGAGGCATGGCAGCCTTTGGACAGTTATGCCAGGATTACAGTGGAAAATATACGGAAGACAGCTAGCTTCAGGAGCAATTAAGCAGCAATGAGCAACACAAATAAAAAGTACCAGTACATATTAATGGTTAAAAAGATTTAAAAAGGTTGGCAAGGCAGACTTTATATGACAGCATGTAACATCCCCTTTGATTTGCTTTTTGCCTTTGATTACAATTTAACAATACCATGGGATTGCAGGTTGCACAATCCCCCACCCCTCCTCCTTACACCAAATAATAACTCTAAACCATTTCAAAGAAATACACGACACAATAATTGACAGAAGAATGGCTGTGGCACTTTAACTGGTTTATCCAAATTGCTAATGAATCATTTCTTGTTAAACTCAAATACACAAATTATAAAAGATAAAAATCATATAATTGGTTAGTCATAAGAAATCGAGCAAATATTATACATTTTATGAAATACCCATGTCTCCCCCTGTTTTAAAGGTGACAGACCACATAAAGTGCTTTTGTCAGGTGGGAGGAAGGGTGACTTTTTTTACTGACGCTTACCAACAGCAAGATTATGTGGGAAACAAGCCCTTTATATACTATACCCCATACCTTCTGAAAAATTCTGTGACACCTAATTGAACACCTTTTGCCTATGCTCAAGGCACATGAAAACCTAAAAGGGGCAGTGCACCTAAAACTATCAAAGTCTAAAATAATAGTATAATGTGAATAAATAAGGGGGGTGGGGGACAGGTGCAAACCAATGCAAGTGCACCTAAATAAATTGTTTCCCCTTTTTACATTATTGGTGCCCAATAATTCTTGCTGACATTGTAGACACTATTCTGCTATGTCAATTGGAGCAGCACAACCTGCTGCTGTGAGACACAAGTCTCAGCCATATTTAACCCATAAATGTGGCCAGAAGGGGTGGAGGAGGAGCAGGTCATACAACATACAACACCCACCTAAAATATTTAGTCTAATTTTTTTTAGGGAACATGTGGTTAATCTTCTTCTCCTTGCAGTTCTAGGTAGCATTAATATGGCCTTTTTGCTGCACTGGCTTTTCTACTGGGTTACATGATACCCTGAACAGTACATAGATTCACCTCTATAATGCTCAGCACTACGGGTGATATTACAACAATGTGTTAGTGGAGCCAGAACAGACAATAACAGACTGCCCAGGCAATGCTCATAAGTTCTGTCCACATCAAAAGTCCAGAGTGATGGCATGCCACTGTGACACAACAGCAATACTAATTTCCTAACACCTAAAATCCAACCACTCAGACCTCCCTATTTCAAACCTTCATATTCTAAACCCCGTATACAGAATAAGAGGCCTAAGATTTTTAAGAAAGGTACAGACTCACAATAGATTTGAACCTCTAGCTGATTTACCTGATGACAATTTTGGCTTTAGAGACTCTAGATGGCACCCACGTGAAGACCAAAGACCTCTAAGACCTTCTAGGCCATCATCTCCAGCTATTTATAGGAATAATCATCATAGTTGCCCATACAGATCATAATACCATAAAGATTATCCGCATAAGGGCCCTCACAAGGGCCCTCATAAACAACATAATTCAACTTATTACTCTCCCAGAACACCTAGAAATTTTCATCAACCACCCTATAATAATCAATATTATTCTCAAAACAGGCCTCCCCCCTATAACCATGCCCCTACTAAGAATTTTAATGAATAGATCAATTTATTTGCTGTAACAGAAAATTTGTGGTATATTTGCTAGAATGTCCATGCTCTAGGCAATATGTTGGCCAAACAACAAGGAGGCTAAGGGACCGCCTCAGGGATCATATTGCCAATATCAAGAAGGGCTACAAGGATCATTCCTTGTCATTACATTACAGGCAACACCATAATAGGGACCCCTCAACACTCAAGTTTGTTGGTATTAACATGGTTAACCCCCATTGGAAGGGAGCACACAAAACAAGAGCAGTCTCACAGCTGGAGACTAAACACATTTTTGAGCTTGACACTCTTTACCCTGCGGGTCTCAACGTCGAGTTGGACTTAAATTGCTTTATCGCTAATTTTTCATTAGTGTTTTATACAATTTTAGCACTATTAACAGGTATGTTATTATATTCGTATCTCTCTTATCCGAGAGGTTCATTATTACTGGTTATATTTTTATGTCTCTGGGTGTTGACCACAATTATTTCACTTTCATATGGTTGTATTTGCGCATTGCCGCATGATTATTAGCAGTATCGCTGTGTAAATACTGCTAGTGTGATTTTTCTGTCCGATATACTGACCGCCAGGCACCTTTGAGCTCCAGTAAAATGGTGCTTGATCGCACGCGCCATTACACACATATAAGTTCGCTATCGTGTCGTGGCGTCATTGGTTCCATTCCTCTGATGATGTGCGTGCGCATGTGACGCGTAAGGAGGAGCCCGGACGTCGTGACGCTATGCCGCCGGAGCCACGTGGAAGCCACCTTTAATATCCACAGGGTTAGTTCACACTATACCTGGATGCTATTTTAACTACCTATCGCAATTTGGATACCTTGAATGTTTACAATAAAGTTATTTTGATAACCTACTACACTATGGGCATCCTTCCCTAAACTCCCTGAGAGGAGTACTTATTTTCAGATCCAGGCTCATACCAAGAGGTGGAAGATTTCCTGTAAACAGGCAGTTCCTTCCAGCCAGCCCCTTTGAGGAAAACTCTGGTTACCTGTATCTTATTCTTCTCTACTGAGTCCTGTCATCACATGGAAGGGAGGATCGCCCAAGCTGACCAGACCTCTGACCAGACCCCTGATGAGGGATTTTATACAATGCTCTTACCTTATTTATTTCTAGTGAGTGCTCATTTCTATCAATTCCTAAGGAGCACCAGCAGTACCTAGTAGTTTTACCTTTTCACAAGTCATAGACTTTATGGACGTTGTCTTGAATTTATTGAATTTTATATGATTTTAGCGCTGCACTAATCTATATTATTTGTTCTACTGCATTATTGGTTGCTTTGAGTGCATAGCTGCTTTTGGGATTAAGCGCTCACTACTCCCTGTTTGTTTTTAAAATGGACACATACTTTACATTTTAGAACAGAAAAAAGTTATTAACTCTGGTATAGCAGGGCTATGTTTTAGAAATGTAGACCCACAAATCTTGGAGCTGGGCTTTAATATAACTCAATGCTTAGTGAATTATCCTAATAGGCAAACAAAAGAAATACTATTTACATTTTAAATTGATTCAGTACCCACCATAAAGGTTAATTCATAATTTGTCTTGACCAGCCTGTATATAGCAGGTGACATAGGAGTCTGGAAGTAATTGTCTCAGATATTAATAGATAGATTTATGATTGTTTTGTTAAAAAAGATTAAAATAGAGTAGGGTGACTGATCATGCAGGCCTGTAGAGCTGCAGGTGATACGATCTAGAGGGTTTTGCTGTTTGGGGTACCAGACTCAAAGACTTTGCCTTTTCCAAGGGAAACATTTGTTGCTGTTTAAAAGAACATAACCCATCTCACGCTTTGCCAGTGTGCTATTGGAATTGAAGTTGTGCTACAAAAATAAAAGACTGAAAATAAAATTTGCACATTGCCTAGGTCACCTGCCTGATCTCTGAGTCTAGGAAGGCCTGCATCAGAGCAGGTCATGCTAACTGTCATAGTGGCTTGTTTTCTTGCAGTCCATCAAGCCCTGTATGAATGAATATCCAGCCCAAAAATGATTGCATAGTTTCAGCCTAATGTCATAGAGGAGAGACTCAGGAGCCAGCATGAAACAGCATGGGACTTCTGGGTAAGTAAACATTGCTCTTACTGAACACCAAAGCAAAAGGGCACACAGTCTCCTGGACACCACTATAAGAAGATTCTCAGGCCACAGGAAACCAACATAGGGGGACATGCACAACAGTTACCACCCTTGTTATAGGGACAACACACCACTGATCACCAACATTTAAGGGGGCACAAACCCCTAATTACCAACGTTTAAGGGAGCACTCACTACTGTCCACACATATAAGGGCCACTTACTGCTGCTGCATTATGCAAACCATACTGTACATGTTATATAGTGTTGACCCCTGAAATTTTACTGCTCTTACATAATCCTGATCACTAAACACTTTATGCTGCATAGTTCTGAGTGTTGGAGGTTTACCCATTCCCCTTGAAGACACTGCCACTGTTAGGTGTGATCTAACCACACCCATCATTTGCCACTGTACCACACACAGCAACAAATTGCTTTCCTCGATGTGCCCTAGATCTTTTACAGTACTCACAATGCCCAGCATTGCCATTCTTTGAAATACAGGGTCTGGTGGTGACAAGGGATAAGCACAAAACCTGGCTGTTTGGGTGTTTGGAAGAAAGCCTGAACATTTGCTCCTCGGAAGGAGACAACTATGTTATAGTGATAATACTTTCACTATTATACATGAGATCTTCCAGCTGTTAAGGATGCTGGTGGATTTTTGCTTGGGGTACCCTTAAAATTCACACCAGACCTGAAGTCCTGGTATGAATCAGGGGAAGGGGGGGTGGGGAACCCCATGTTTCTCTTTTGTGCGTGGGGGTTCCCCATTAACATCCATACTGGACTCTCATCTAGGGTAAGGGTCTGGTTGAGATGGATGGAATCCCCAACTGTTTTGTTTACAAACAGCATGAGGTGGCTTGGAGCTGTTGTTTAGCTGACAATTAAAACACAATGTTTTCTTTGTAAATGTCAGTAATGCTATAGTATGTTGAATACATCGCACAGATATGCCACTTCACAGGCACAGGGTCAGAGCTAATAAACATATTATTTAATCCAGTTTTGCATATTTAATGTTTCACTTTAAGAATGACTATAATCACTGTTCCCAGCTAAACATTATTTTTTCAGTGGGGTTTGGATTCTGCACACAAACTTTTGTCATGTTCGCCAAACCCTGCATGAACTGAACCCAGGTATATTCGGCTCATTGTTAGTGGTGGTCATGCATAAAGGAGGGAGTCACTAGACTGACAGTAATAAATATCAGGCTGTGAGTAAATGTCTGGGTTCAGACCAGCACCAGGTATGTTAGAGTCACCGGCCATACTGCGTTATACCTGTTCAGCTAGGAAATTAATAAACTATGAATTCTGCCATCTTTTAGCAAATGCAATCCATTTATTTTGCATACAATTAATTAAGTATCCTAAATGAGTTGCAGGATTTTCTGTCTTGGCTTGATATTGTTCTTATAATTATTGCTTCAAAGATATGTTAATGTTTTTATAGTTATACTAATGAGCACATTACACTCATTCAACAGTTCATTGCTACTATGAGTGTATATCTAAAATTAGAAAAATAGGACAGACAATGCTGCCTGCAGTAATAGCATGGAAAAATGTAATTGTCTCAGGTCACATGTGGACAGTTTAGCTGAGGGTTACAATAGTCTAATGAAGCTGTCAGGTTGGTTTCCTTGCTAATGGATTCATTTGCCTTTTTGATCTCTCAATTAATTAGAGAAAATTACTCTATAGTTGGTTTCATCTTCATTGTTCCATAACACATTGGCAATTTTTTTTCCCTAAAAGTTCAGTGCCAAGTCATACAACTGCAGCCAATTGAAACCCAGGTGGTCTATAAAAGTCTTGTTGCTTTGTGGATTTAAAAAAGAAAATCTCCATATACATACCTTTTTAGCAGGTGTCTGCAGTGTGGCCTTATATCATGTAGGTAGGGTTCTTATCCTCCTCCTTTGTCCTTGACCATGGGCAGGTCCTGAATTTTTGCAGAGAATACCATGTTGTAAAGTAGCACCTCTGCAACATTCTCCTGTGAGCCCAGGAAGTGGTTTATACTGTATGATTTGGAGGATCAGAGAAAGGATGAAAATTACAGTGAAAGGCATAAACAGTATTTTTTGATTACAGCTCCATCTTTTTGTATATTTTTTTCATATTTGGATGCTGTATGGATGGGAAAGAGAATGTGCAGTCAATATTTATAGCCTATCCAACAAGACTGCATTATTGTTATAAAAAAAATACAAAATTATATATATATATATATATATATGTATGTTGTGGCAGTGCGGTATCCTGCCACGGTGGAAATCATGATGGAGACCCAGGATTCTCAACCATGCAGGTTGAGGGGCTCCAGGCAGTTCTCATAATGCAGAGGAAACGGGTTTATAAGTTTCCTCTTTGGTTTGTAAAGCCTGTTTTGGGACCTGTTGCCTGGAGATTTCTAAGAGATTTGGGAGGGATGAAATCTCCAATCCTGGGCCCATATTTTGGGAGCAGCCAGCGTGCTGATTGCACAGGTGTGTGCAGGCCTTTTAGGGGAAGCCAGGCCATGAATCTGGGCTCCACCCCGGCAGTTAGGAGGACTCCACCCAGGCAGACGGGAGGGCTCTGCCGTGGAGTCAGGTGGGCTACACCTAGGAGAGGTGGAAGCCAGACTAGCTGTGTGCTAGTGCCATACTTTGGGGAAAAGTCTGCAGGAGGCAGACTTAAAACTGCGTACAAGCCAGGAGGCTGAATACTGTATATTTGAATTCGTGTGATGGTGGATACCCCTGCGTGGGAAGAATTTTAGTTATTTGAACTTTCTTAAATAAAAGTGGGCAAACAGGCCCTTAAAAAATAAGCGAGTTGCTGTGTGCTTTGAAGAAGCTCTACCACTTGAAGCGAGTTCCCACATATGGTGGAGGATGCGGGCATAATTGGAGATCCCTGCAAAAGTAAGTTCATCAGTTATATGAACTGTGTTTATGTGCATTGGACAGCACAATTTGTGTGTGCAGGTGAGGAGAACCTGCCTTAAAGAGACAGTGCTTCATTTCTTGGTTGTTGGACTGTGCAAAAGTGTTGTGAAGTGACTGTGAAGATGAGGCGGTCAAAGCAAAGAAAAGAAGAAAGATTTGCTGATATGAGAGACCGAGCCCTGTGGCTGGAGGGGTTGTTATCCCCAGAACAAGCCCCATACATAAATGAACAAAGTTTGCCAAAATGGGAAGTGCATGTTGTTGCTGCTGGCAACACTGGTGAAAGGAGACCAGCTATGAATGTGCAGAGTCCTAAGCTGGAAAAAGGCTACAATGTGGGGAGCCTGGACAAGACACGCTGGCAAGAGCGATGCTTGCGGTGCAGGGAGTGGGGGCACACTGTCTCTAAATGCCCTTTGTCTCAGCCTCCATTGCAAAGTTGCATATCAAAGCAAAGGACTGCATCTGTGTTAGGCAAGCCGGCTCTGAGTGCAAGGAAGGAGCGACAGCCTGACCACAAGTTTGAGAAGAATGTGGTTGCCCATAGCAACACATGTGACTTCAGGCCTGCGGACCCTGTAAGAGGAGTGTCGTCTGCAGAGGATTGTGACAACGCAGAAATGAGAGTTCAGCGCATCTGGAGGAACCCACAAAGTTCAGCTGGGAGAGTGCCATCTCCCATAGCAACAGGAGAAAGCCTGCCAACCAGGAGAAGGGGCTACAAGGGAGATGTCGTTCCGTATCCCAAGAAGGTAATACCCTGCCTGGAATGTGGTCAGTTTGGGCATGGTATCTTTTCCTGCCCCAGATTATGGAATACCACTGATGAGGGTGCTACTGAGCAAAAGTCTTCATCTGCAAGCCCAGATTCCTTTTTAAAAATGTTGGCAGCCACCTCTGGCAACAGTGAAAAAGTACCTGTTGTGCCTGCAGGGGGTGCCAAGGAGTCAGAAGTGCCTGCCAGGGTATCATCCTATAGCTGCATGGATGAACTGGGTGGCCAAAGCCAAGCAGAGGAGAGACTACGCACTCAAGTGAAGGCTATGACACCTGCTTCAGGAAATGGTAAGACTGTTTGTGGGACTGAGTCCAAGGAAGTGAGAGTGTGTCCTTCAGGGAGTTCCACAATACAGATGGACATGGACTGGCTGCTGTGTGCTACCCTGAGTAGTGGGGAGGCACAGGGAACAGCCCAACGATTAGCAGGACTAAATATGGAAAAGGACATGGGGACTCTGCAGGTGCCTGCTATAATCCAGCAGAAGGCTGGGGATGGTAACCTAGGGGTGACCAAAACTGCCATGGCACCGTGTTCCCTAGTGATAGGTGCTGCAGAGATGCCCAGGGAAACCTCCCAGGAGCCCGCAGTGACGGAGCAGAGGATTTCCCAGGTCAGCTATGGAGCTGCAGTCATGTCTATAGGTAATGAGAATGCTGATGGTCATGCCGACAAAAGTGTTACTGTTGGTAAATATAATGTTATGGTTGGTGATGAGCTAGCACAGCTCACTAAAGATAATAGTGTTATTATGAATATGATTGAAGATATGTTGTTGCCCTTGGCAACAGTATCCAAGGCTGCAAAGGTGTCCATGGAAACCTCCTGGGAGCTCTGTGTGTTGGAGCCAGAGGTTGCCTTGGACAACTATGGTGCTGCTCTGGACAAGAGAGTACTTGATAATTTAAATGCTAAAACTGGAATTTTTGAAAATGCTCCTGGTGATAATGGGTTAATGGAGTCTGTCAGTAATGACAATAGGTATGGAAGTGTTCATGAGGTGAATGAAGCGCCATCAGAGTACGGTGGTGAAGGTGTGGTATTGCAACCTGTTGAGGTTAAAAATTTAGTGCCACAGTTTTGGTTGAACAAAAGTGATATATGTGATGTGTCTGCTGAGCCACTCTGTCCTGTGTCTCCTCCGACAGTTGGTGCGGTACTGCGTAGTACCTCTGATTGGAGCGCAGAGAAAGTAGACTGGGACAGATGGGCTGAAAACCTGTTGGCTTTGTTAAAAGGGACCTCTGCTTCCAACAGTGGAGTGGACATGACTTCTGCTGTGCTAAATGGAGGGACGGCAGATCAGCTTATAGACAAGGGCACACTTGCTGTTGCTGCAGATGGTCTCCCTCCCAATATGGACAGGCCAAGTGAGATTGAGCACATAGCAGAGATCGTGCCCACAACCCACAAAGGATCCAATGGTGTAGGATCGAATAGTGTGATACCAAATGAGCCAGTGTTGGTGGAAGTGTCAGATGGCACAAATCAAGTGATTGGGGTCAGTAAACCAAATGTGGAATTGTGTTATGACCGTCAGGTGTCAGGACAGTTGCTGGAAGAGGTACATGTGCCAGTGGAGCTGGTGGATAGCGACGTTGCCATGGGAGACAACCACTCCACGCTGTGCACTTGGTCTCCAGACACTGCCCTGCCAAACTTTGAAATTAATTCTGACAAAGGTGTGGATGTTTCTGGCCAGGAGGAAAAATGCAAGGCCCGTGTAAATGTTGATGATGATGATTTGGAAAAGTGCGAGGCACTGGTAAATGGTGATCATTTAGTTTCTGTGGGTGACCATAAACCTTATGATGGACCTGAAGGTCAAGTGGACATGTGTGCTGATAACCCTGAAACATGTGATGTGGTGGGTAATGATGTGGTAGACACAGCTGAGCTAAAAGCTGCAGTTGAATTAGGCCCCCTACAGGTTCAGGAGGGTACTCTGGGAAGAGAAACTTTAAATGGCTTATCTGCCCAGAGGGAAAACTTTAAGGAAGTGGATTATTTAAAGAGGTCCCCTGACATAAAAGCATCTGAAGGGCAAGGCAATTGGGCTGTCCTTCAGAAGGAGAGTAGGACATTGTCATCTGAGAATGTCAGTGACAAAAGGAAGTGTGCAGTGTACGGGGGGAAACCAACCGAGCTAGGTTTTGTCAGCAAGAAGATGCCTGTACATAGAATGCAGAGAGGGTCTAAGGTAACCCCAATAAAAGAGCCCACACTTTTTGTGTGTAAAAGCGTGACCCCTTCAAAGGTAAAGGGAAACCGGCGGTTGAGAGTGCAGTGTAGCTGCAATGTTATCAGACACTTAAAACTCAGGCGTCAACCTCATCCTCAGAAAGGTACCAAGTTTTGGAAGTTCCTTAATGGGCAGGTGACTTGGGTGGCCCCAAGGAAAATAGAGCGGCAACGCTTTTGGAAGCGTACCCGTAAAAAGGCACAGTGTCTTTATAGGGCCCAAGTCCGTGTGCTAGGAGAACATGGGGAAAGTCGCCTCATAAGACAGGAAGGAAAGTTTCCCTTTGAAAGCAATGTCAGTCAGGAATGGGCTCATATGGGTGAAGGCTGGCACAGAGGTGCCAAATTAAAGAGTTTGGGTGTGTGTGTTCTGCCCCCTACGGGATCAAAACAAAGGGGGGGGATATGTGGCAGTGCGGTATCCTGCCACGGTGGAAATCATGATGGAGACCCAGGATTCTCAACCATGCAGGTTGAGGGGCTCCAGGCAGTTCTCATAATGCAGAGGAAACGGGTTTATAAGTTTCCTCTTTGGTTTGTAAAGCCTGTTTTGGGACCTGTTGCCTGGAGATTTCTAAGAGATTTGGGAGGGATGAAATCTCCAATCCTGGGCCCATATTTTGGGAGCAGCCAGCGTGCTGATTGCACAGGTGTGTGCAGGCCTTTTAGGGGAAGCCAGGCCATGAATCTGGGCTCCACCCCGGCAGTTAGGAGGACTCCACCCAGGCAGACGGGAGGGCTCTGCCGTGGAGTCAGGTGGGCTACACCTAGGAGAGGTGGAAGCCAGACTAGCTGTGTGCTAGTGCCATACTTTGGGGAAAAGTCTGCAGGAGGCAGACTTAAAACTGCGTACAAGCCAGGAGGCTGAATACTGTATATTTGAATTCGTGTGATGGTGGATACCCCTGCGTGGGAAGAATTTTAGTTATTTGAACTTTCTTAAATAAAAGTGGGCAAACAGGCCCTTAAAAAATAAGCGAGTTGCTGTGTGCTTTGAAGAAGCTCTACCACTTGAAGCGAGTTCCCACAATGTATATACAGGGTGTGTGTGTCCATGTGAAAAGTCATCATGGATCGTGGCACCAGATACATTTATTTTGATTAAATTGTGTTCCTTTAAAGTGATACTAAACACACTATGTTAAATTTACATTATCACTTCTCTATCTGTATGCAGATGGCGGCACTGTAAGTACATTTTTCCTAACTGATATACAACTGTCATATGACCCAGCTCTTTCCCAGCCTGTCTGCAGGGAAACATAAGCAGCAGGAGTTTCTAGTCCTGCTGATCACATGTTCAAAATAAAAGAAAAATCAGTCTTTGGGATATAGAGTAAAAATAAATAATTAATATGAAAAAAATGTTTTAAATTGTCATACAAATATATATATTTGAAATCAAATATTTATTATTTTGGCAGTAACATGGTGTGGGTGTTTTTCTGGTAATCACAGGCTGTGTCACGCCCCTCCAGCCTGTCTCTTAGAATTACAGGGAGGAGAAGCCTCCATCAATCAAAATGTAATATCCCACCCCACTGTGTTTAGCTGGTTAGTAGGCCGGAGTAAGTGAGCTGTCATTTACCACTGTGTATATGCCCACATGTGTGATTCTATAGTCACATGGGCTGCTCACATGTGATAGGGAGGAGATGCTCATACTGAAAACTGAGTATGTGCAGGAGCTGTCAAAACTGCTCTGCAAAATCCCCAGCTGCACTGGGGACATTGATATGAGGGGGAAATAGAGAACAGTAGGATTTATACAGCATACAGAAAACAAATCCCATAGTGAATGAGTGATTATGAATGGCATGTAATGTATTGACAGTGTTTAATGATGTTGGTTTATTGACACTTTAGTCAAATTCTGTACTAAATGGCAAATGTTTTGGGCAGTGAATTGCAGCCTGCATCAAGCCTACTTGTAGAGTTGTCTTTACCAGTAATGCATAATAATCCATACATGTCAGAGAGTAATTAAAGAGGGGAAAAAACACACCATAATAGTTTTCTAAAAGTTCCAGGTACGCATGGAATGACAATTTTACACCCTTCACTAACCTGATAAAGATGAGTAAAGCTGGAAACCAAGCCCTGAGACGTACCTCATGCCTTTCCACTCAGACTGAATGTCAAAAGGGAAAGATGCTATTACAGTTCTAAGGTGATGTGTGAATATGTGATGTATTATACATCACGGTGCTATTGATGTGAAAACTATCTTCTGAATATGTTCAATTAATAATCTGATTTTCAGTTTGTGAAAATAGTTAGAGTTGTCTTTGGTCCAAAATTTTTCTGTTCATGAAAATTTTGGAACCATAATAATTACAAGCGAGTACTTTTTCCTTTCCTAGAAGTTCTGAACATCAATACTTTTTTAAATCAACTGACCTGGTCTTGTCCGAATATAACTAACTATAACTCTATATGTATTTGACACTGGTAGATTTTACCCCATATAATATTTTATGCAGTAATAATAGGACTCAATAACATAACGCTAAGTAATTTATAATAGCCCTTAACTTTAACAGGATACCTTCCCTGAACTCCTGAACCTCAACCTAACAATAACAAGCAAAACCCAAGGCCAGCCCTAGACCTAACTCCAAATCCAAGGCCTATTTTTAATCCCAAAGCAAATGCCTAACTGTACATCTCTTTTAGGTGCAACAACCTTTTGACATTGCAGCTGTGTCCATTAAGACGTGTTTAATTTTTAATTTTTAATAAACTGTTGTAAGGAGAGCTGTGTCTATGTGACAATTTCATTCATGTACATACAGAACTATAAGATAGCTGTGCCCATCATTTCCCACTACAGAGGGTTTTAGAACATTTCCTTTACGTAAAAATGTACATTACACCATTTTTACTTTTCACCTTCCTTTATTACATCTAAACTCTAGGGCTCTCCCACACTGCAAGTGTTAATCCCTCGCATCCCCCATCAGCTAGCATCCTCCTCCTCTCGTCCACAGTCTGGGTTATGGGTGGGCCCATGGTGTCTTTACTTACAATGCAGAACTGATGTCAGAGTGCCTGCAACCCATGGAGTGCTGAGGAAAAGTGGCTTCAGAGGACCGGTATCAAAGAGAAAAGAAACCTGCAGGAACAAAGGTAAAGTAAATGAAACTGCTTTTTAATTTTACCCTGTCCGTAAATGAGCACATAACCCTTGCAATGTGGGGGGAGCACTACTGCGAGGATAATTGTAATATTTACCCAGAGCTCTGTATAGCATAGTCAGCTACCTGTAACTGAGGACATTTAGCAGTTACTTCATCAATTAATTGTCAGTTTACTATAGAGCTTTTAACGGAGTTGCTGTTTTTTTTTTTGGGGGGGGGGGTGAGTACTGATGTTTATTGGTACTCGCTCCTAATTCTGCCTTCCTCAAAGATGCCCTTTCCTCAGCCATTTCTGCAGCACCCTGGGGCATGCCACATTTCCCAGGGAGCTGCAGGACCATTTACAAAGTGGCATGCAAGCTTGCACTTGCAAATTTGAGATCCGCAGCAGTATGAGGAATCAGCTGCAGGAATACAGTGCTAGACCCAATGCACTGGTAAGTACCTGATTTTTAAAAGTCAGCAGCTACGGTATTTGTAGCTGTTGACTTAAAAAATAAAACTAAGTTCTTCTTTCAAACAGTAATTAGTTTTCTCAAATCGTCTTCCAGGCATTGAGACATAGAGTTCCACCCTCCAGGACAGGAAACACGTTAACCCAAGAACTTTAAAAAGCGGTTCTCTAGGCCTCCACTTCAGTATTAGTGGATGCACGTTCTAGGAACTTGGAAAAGAGCTCTAGGTGTCAGGAATTCTGCAGCTGGAGTCTCCTATGTAGTTGGTATACCTTATCCTGGCCCAGCACAATCCCTCCTTAGGAAAGTGGAGTGGGGCTGCTCTCCTGCTGCCCTCCATGCTTGGGGAGAGAGAAGGACCGACAATCTTTCAGCACCTGCCAAAACATTCTGCCAACTCGGCGTTCTACGCTGGGTTGGAAGGAGGAGTTGGCTTGTGGCTTCCTGTGGGTGGCGGAACACGTGCGCTCTGAGCTGGTTAAACTGGAAGATACATAGGCATCAGTGGGCAAGACTTGTGGTTGCGGTCTCACTGCAGCATAGGCAGCAGGTTAAGTAGGCTTTTCCAGTGCAGAGTGGCGTGGACCTGCAGAGGCTTCGGGAATAGCCCTCCTGGAACAGAATGGACATAGTTAGTGCAGCTGAAAAAATACAAAAGTCCATCCAGTCCAACCATAAAAAAAAAGTTGTAATCCTGCACCCACAGTTGATCCAGAAGAAGACAAAAAATCCAGCAAAGCATGATGCAATTTGCTCCTGCAGGGGAAAAAAATCCTTCCTGATCCCCCAAGAGGCAATTGGATATTCCCTGGATCAACTTTACCTATAAATGTTAGTAACCAGTTATATTCTGTGTATCCAAGAAAGAATCCAGACCTTTTTTTAAAACAATCCACTGAGCTGGCCAGAACTAACTCTTGAGGGAGTCTATTCCACATTTTCACAGCTCTTATTGTGAAGAAACCTTTCTGTATTTGGAGATTACATTTCTTTTCCTCTAGATGTAGAGAGTTCTGTGATGACCTCAAGGTGAATAACTCTACACCGAGTTCACTATATGAGCCACTGATGTATTTATACATTGTTGATCATATCCTCCCTTAATTTCCTCTTCTCAAGAGAGAATAAATTCAGTTCCTCTAATCTTTCCTCATAGCAGAGCTCCTCCATACCTCTTATCAGTTTGGTTGCCCTTCTCTGTACTTTTTCCAGTTCCCCAATGTTCTTTTTGTAAATACCACTTCGCTGGCTGGCTTCACTCAGGTAAGCTTATTGAGCATCTGTGTTCCCTCTTGCAAACCCTGGGGAGGCTTCACTGGTCTCTGGGGGCTATGGTGGTAGTCTCATTTCATTTTTACTTACCTTGCATGGTGGTGAGTAGAAGGGGGGGGGGTAGCCTGGCCTAAAATTCATTTTTTCTTTTGGTTTTAAGCTAAAGCCCAGGACAAAGTCCAGCCTCAGGTTCCCAAGAGAAAGTGTGCGATCTGCGTGGCTAAGTAAAGCTCATCATGTAGAAGCCTTTATGCTGTAACTGTGTCGATCTCCTAGTCAAAGATGAGTCTGTCACTGCTTGTCATAAAATTCTCACATCCGTTAGAGATGAGATTGTATTGACTTTTAAGTCATTTAGATCTGTAATTGATAAGACCCAGAGCCCCTCAATGTCTTTAATTCAAATGCCCACCTACTAGAGAAGGGGAGGAGGATCCTGAGAAGGATCCCAGATCCCAGACTCATAGTTCCCTAGTGGATGCCATAAAGCTTGAGAGGGAGGATCCTGAAACAAAACCCTTCTTCTCAGGAGGCCTAAAAAAGAGGTTTCTCTATGAAGATGTGGCACAGCCATGGAGCAAGGTTATGAAGCTGGAAGCACCTCTCTTGAAGATTTAAAAACAAGTGGACCTGGCCTTTGATGATATGGGGGCTCTCAGGGACCCGATGGATAAAAGAGGGATATCCTGTTCCGTAGGGCTTGGG
This sequence comes from Staurois parvus, assembly GCF_062004578.1. NCBI lineage: Eukaryota > Metazoa > Chordata > Amphibia > Anura > Ranidae > Staurois > Staurois parvus. The sequence goes on from NW_028318776.1 coordinate 517,106, forward strand.
ACACTACTTCTATTAGTTTGAAACCAACTCTAGCAGCTACCTGCATTGCCAGGAATCTTGTTTGCTGGCTTACTCCTGCAGACACACCTCTCAGCTGGAACTTCTAGGCAGCAAATTCTAAAATCATTTCCTTTGCTTTTCAAGGCCGTAGGTTACCTGGTAGATGCTTCAGCAAAATCAGCAGAATCAGAAGTTAGCTGCTAAATCCTCTGCTTTAGTGAATTCCGCAAAAAGAGCCCCGTGGCTTAAAACGTAGACAGGGGACTGCATCTAAGCTGCGCCAGGAGGCTTTAGAACACATGGCAGATAAGAAGCAGGAGTTCCCGTAAAGAAAAAAGAAGACCAACATCAGACCTGTTTTTTCCTGTGGCCAAAAGACCTAGTAGGGCAGAGATAACCACCCCAAAACACATTGGACGGGGAACAATGGAAAGGGTAGAGGAGGTATCTTATTCAGTCCTCCTCAAGAACACACCAAACCCCAATGACTCCTGCCCCCCTGTGGGAGGAAGGTTGGGGAGCTTTCTCCCACAATGGGCTTCAGTTTCCTCCAACCAGTACAATCTTGACTTAATCAAGAATGGGTACAGGTTGAAGTTCAAATCAAGTCCCCCAGCAAAGTTCCTGGTAGCCAGTCTTCCCTGGGATTGAGAGAAGGTGGGGGCTCTGTGCTTGCTGATAGTGGACCTTGTGGACCAAAGAGTCCTCACTCAGGTGCTGCAGCTGGAGCGGGGATTGGGATGCTACTCTTACTTGTGAAAAAACTGTCAGGCAATTACGGACTGATCCTAAATCTTCACCCTGTCAGTTGATCTGAGATACATGCACTTTAGAATGGAAGCACTTTTTTCTGTAAGGACCACCCTTCATTGAGATTGTTTCATGGCCACGCTGGATCTTCGGGATGCATATCTCCATATTCCCATCTTGTGTTTCAGAAGTATCTCAGGTTAGCAATCAAGGTCAGTATCTAGGTCATTTTCAGTGTCGGGCTCCTTTCAGCCTAGCCTCATCACAAAGGATTTTTACAAAGGTTCTTGAAGAGGTGTTGGCCCTATTGAGGATGAGGTCCATCATGATCATGCCTTACTTGGACGATCTGCTCTTCATAGCCAGGTCTTATCAGCAGATGGCCACAGACCTGCAGTCAGCTCAAGACTTTCTTCAAGCACTGAGATGGCTTATCAACAAAAACAAGTCGTGCTTGACCACAACCCTGAGGGTTCCCTTCCTGGGATACAAAACCTCCTTAGTGGAGGGGAAGGTATTCCTTCTGAAGATGGATCACTTGACAGCAAGACTTCAGGGCAATCAAGTGGTTTCAGTGAGGAATGTTTTGCTGGTAGTGAGCCTTATGACAACCTCTTTACCTGTGGTACTATGGGCAAGGTTCCATCAGCATCCGCTGCAGTTATTTCTTCTACAGAACTGGAATGGAAGCAAGGATATGTTGGGACTTTCTAATTCATCTTACCTCCAAGATCAAGAGGTCACTGTGATGGTGGCGAGCTCAGCGCATTCTTTGCACGGGGAAAGAGTGGGTCACATTGGAAGCAGTGATTATTACCACTGATGTCAGTTGTTTCGGTTGGGGAGCTCATCGGTCAGCAGGGTGACCCAGGGGGCCTGGTCTCCAAGAGAATCTCTGATGTCTGTAAACCAGAGGAAACTACTTGCAGTGCAGTGGGCAGTGAATGCTTTCAAAGTGGATCTGGAAGGTTGCCACCTCCAAATTCGCTCAGACCTGACCACAGTGGCGTATAGTTTATTAAAAGACCACATAGATGAGTTTTTGTTAGGAAAAAAAATATGTTAAGCATGGAATCATGAATCACAGAAGTTGTTAAACAAATCTGATTTATCACCATATATAAATACATAAGTGGTTTATATAGTGAACTCAGTGTATAATTATTAATTTTAAGGACAAGGAGGCACTCTTTACATCTGGTGGTAAAGAGATTTAACATCCAAATACAGAAAGGCTTCTTCACAGTAAGAGCTGTGAAAATGCGGAACAAACTCCCTCATGAGCTGGTTCTGGCCAGTTCAGTAGATTGTTTTAAAAAATGCCTGGATTCTTTCCATAACTGCACAAAATATAACTGGATACTGATATTTATAGGTAAAGTTGATCCAGGTAATATCGGGTTGCTTCTTGGGGGATTAGGAAGAAATTTTGTTTCCCCCACTGGGACAAATTGTATCATGCTTTATTGGATTTTTTTGGCTTCCTCTAGATCAACAGTGGGTATAGGATTGTGCATAGCATACGCAGGTTTTCTATTTGTCTGTGTCTTATTTGTTTTTTCTTTGTGGGTTGAATTAGATGGACTTGTGTCTTTTTTTTCAGATTAACTATGTAACTATGGGGCTTATTTACAAAAACTGGACAGTGCAAAATCTGGTACAGCTCTGCATAGACACCAGTTAGCTTCCAGGTTTTATTGCAAAGCTTAAAGCGGAGTTCCAGTCAGTTTTGTATTTATTAAACGTCAGCAGCTATTAAAACTGTAGCTGCTGACTTTTAATAAGCACACACTCACCTGTCCCAGGGTCCAGCGATATGCTCACCCGCACCGTACCTTCTCTGCCTCTTCTCTTCCCAGCGCCAGCATCACAACTGTGAGCATCAGGCTGTGACAGCTTGCAGCATCACAGCTGGGTGCCCACTGCACATGCGCGAGTTGCACTGTGTATTCTGATTGGTCCGGCAGTCTTCTGGGACCTGTGAAGGTTCCCAGGAGACTGTGGGAGGAAGGAACTTCCGGCTCACTTCGCCGCTGCAAACTGAGCTGAAAATGGGAGCGGGTACCTGTCAAAAACAGGTATTCGCTCCCCCCCAAAAGGTGCCAAATATGGCAGTGGAGGGGGGGAGGAGGCAAACAAGTGGAGCTTCCAATTTTGAGTGGAACTCTGCTTTAATGGAACAAGCTAAGTTAGAAGCTAATTGGCTACCAAGCACAGCTGCACCAGATTCTGAGTTCACCAGTTTTAATAACTATCCCCCTATGTAATAAATAATGACCAAATACACATAAAAAAGGAAACAAACACCCACAAAAACAGTATAAGAAATGCTGTAAACTACCCTTTATATACCCCTTTGAAACCCCACACCTTCAAAATAATAGAGAACATAAAGAGTAGATTTATTTTTCAGGTGAATTGGTTCCCATACAGTATATGTGGTTTCCCTGTGGCTGTGTTGCTCATGCAACGCAGCCCATTCATTTGAATGGGCTGCTGTATCCATTGAAAATGCAGGGAAAAGGTCCCTACACCTTTTCAGAAAACACAGCTGCAGGGAACCTGCCTAGTGCTGTGAGATTCCCAGTATCTTCTGAGCGGCAGAGTGTTTTTCTGTGTGGGTGGTTGGGGTTGCAAGAACAGGTGCAATCCCGCAGCAGCAACCACCCCCACAAGTGTGAACCTAGCTTCAGTAGGTGAAGCAAAGTTTCTGCTAGCTCCATTGATTAGAGAAATCTGCAATTTTGTGGCAAATTCAATTTTGTAAAAATATTTTCATGTTTACCTAATACACCGTGTTCCAAATTATTATGCAAATTCTATTTAAGTGTCACAAAGATGAAATATTTTGTTTTTCAGTGTAACTCATGGATGGCATTGTGTCTCAGGGCTCTTTTGATCACTGAAAACAATCTCAGACACCTGTTATAATTAGATTGGCAGGTGAGCCCAATTTAAGGAAAAACTACTAAAGGAGGGTGTTCCATATTATTAAGCAGAGCACCATTTTCAAGCAATATGGAGAAGAAAAAGGATCTCTCTGCTGCCAAAAAGAGTGAAATAGTTCAATGCCTTGGACGAGGTATGAAAACATTAGATATTTCACGAAAACTTAGGCGTGATCATCGCACTATTAAGAGATTTGTGGCTGATTCAGAGCACAGACGGGTTTGTGCAGATAAAGGCATATTGAGGAAGATTTCTGCCAGATCCATGCATCGGATCAAGAGAGCAGCTGCTAAAATACCATTACATAGCAGCAAACAGATATTTGAAGATGCTGGTGCCTCTGGAGTCCCACAGACATCAAGGTGTTGAGTCCTCCAGAGTCTTGCAGCTGTGCATAAATCTTCTATTCGGCCACCACTAACCAATGCTCACAAGCAGAACCGGCTGCATTGGGCAGAAAAATACATGAAGACTAATTTTCAAACAGTCCTGTTCACTGATGAGTGCCGTGCAACTCTGGATGGTCCAGATGGATAGAGTAGTGGATGGTTGGTGGACGGCCACCCTGTTCCAACAAGGCTGCGACGTCAGCAAGGCGGTGGTGGAGTCATGTTTTGGGCCAGAATCATGGGAACAGAGCGGGTCGGCCCCTTTAGAGCCCCTGAAGGTGTAAAGATGACCTCTGCAAAGTATGTGGACTTTATGACTGACCACTTTCTTCCCTGGTACAGAAGGAAGAACTATGCTTTCCCTAATAAAATCATCTTCATGCATGACAATGCACCATCTCATGCAGCAAAGAATACCTCTGCATCAATGGCTGTTATGGGGATAAAAGGAGAGAAAGTCATGGTGTGGCCCCCATCCTCCCCTGACCTCAATCCTATTGAGAACCCTTGGAGCATCCTCAAGCAAAAGATCTATGAGGGTGGGAGGAAGTTTACATCCAAACAGCAGCTCTGGGAGGCTATTCTGACATCTTGCAAACAAATTCAAGCAGAAACTGTCCAAAAACTCACAAGTTCAGTGGATGCAAGACTTGTGAAGCTGCTATCAAATAAGGGGTCCTATGTTAAAATGTAATGTGACCTGTTAAAATGTTTAAAAAGTTAAAATGTTGTTAAAAGTTTGATTGAAATAGCTTTTGATTTTAGTAAGTATGCTGCAAACACAATAAAAGACAATTTTCAGTTCTTTACAACCTAGAAAGTGTTTTGAAACGTACTTTGCGTAATAATTTGGAACAGTGCATTGTAAGATTTTTATGTTTAAAAAAATTACTGTTATCATTAGGAGCCGAACCGAAAGCGCATATAGCCTAATTGTAGGCATTTAAGGAGGTGAGCTTACATCTGCACTAATTGGAGGATTCACAAAAAGTCACGGATTGAAGATTAATAAGCACAAAATCACTATTTTCATGATTAATGGGACATTTTTTATATATCACTAATTATAAATGAGTGATTATTCACAATTATTTTTGAGATTTAATTTTTTATTGTTAATGATGTGTAATTGGTTTAATAATAATTTGTTTTAATAATCACTGGTATGTATTAATAATCAAAATAATCTCTTGGATATTAAGTTATTATTATATATGAGGATTTATTTTTGGTTAATGGCACGATAATATGTTTAATTTTATTAATTTTTTGGAATTAGATCACTTCTTTGTATATATATGATTATTAATTTCAAGGGCATAAATAGGGGGTTATTAGTACTAAAGAGATATTATAAATTAATAAGGAGCGCAACATACTTTGGTGAAATGTTATCATTAGCAGGTTTGTTCAATAAAATTTGAATTATACTCTTAATAGTTGATAACATGAGAATTATGCTGACTGTTATTTACATCAATTATTTAGGTAAATGAGAAAAATATAATTTGCATAATAATTTGGAACACGGTGTAGTGAGCACTAGAACATGAGTGACACTTCCTTGAATTTCCTCCTTCCCTACTTAATTACTGTTAGTATAAGTCCATCACTGAAAAACTGATTTCTGTGTTCAGCTGGCATGTGACAGTATAAAACTATATTTTAGATGCTTACACTAGCAGAACTGAACATTTTCGTCTTCTGTGTGAATACAAAGGTGAACTAAATATTATTTTTTTACATATTTTATGCGAATGCTCTTTTTAAGAAGATTTTTCAAGTTACCAAAAGTAACATACAAAATATGGCAACATCAATCATTAGTCAAAGGCAAGCTATGCAACTATTATGAACATATGAAAAGCAGAACTGAAATAACATTCCAGCTGTGAGACTGATTCTACATGTGCAAGAGAGAAAGACATATGCAGAGGACTCCCTGACTGTACAAAGGCATACTGTATACATATTGTCAGTATCACATGCAAAGGATTTGTTTTTTCAGTTTGCAAGGAACGTGCAGACAGGCAGCATAGGCCATTCTAGAATATTCAAAATCATATTCATGGCTAAGTAAATTCAAAACTCATATCACGAATATTCAGTGTTTATATTATTCAACAATACTTAATGTCAATTTAATTATATTTCATACACTGACTGACTTGCTCTTGCTGTGTCGGAAAGCAGTGACAGATTGCCAGCCTAGGGCTGCTTACCAGACACAACTGGAGTATGTTAAGGTTTTCCTGGATTCAGTCACTTGATGAACATTTAGCAGGTAAAATACATTTCATTTTTGAACTCTCACTAATGCCAAGAGAATACAAGAACTGGTATTTTCCCTAGCAAGTATATATAACCACTCCTTTTGAAACACTAAATTAAACTTCATCAATTATTTTGTTTTTTCCTTTTCAATAGTCCAATTTGTTATAGCAAGGGTTAAAATACCCTGTGCTAGCAGCACGCTAGAGAGTTGCTGCTCAACACAGAGTCCAGACACACCACCTGTCCATTGCTCCAATCCATTCAAATGTTTGAATATCTCTACTGATTAGAGCAATATGCGAGCAGAGTCTTAGTGCGCTGGAGACCTGAAGTGCTACTCTCTGTGTTTAACCATTTTAAGCTCCAGAAGATTTTACCACTTCATGACCCGGCCATTTGTACTATTTGGCACTGCACTATTTTAAGTGGCAATTGCGTGGTCATGCAACACAGTTGTCAGGTCTCTGTCCACAGCAGAGGTAGTTGGAGACCTGGCATTCCTGCCAGTACCTTGCATGGCCGCAGAAATGCACACTGGCAAAAATCTATGTGCATTGGCGTATGGATGCAAACCAGAACACTCATGCGCACTGGCGCATAGTTACGCACACATTAGCTCAGTTTGGCGACAGACTGCCTTTATAAGGAAGCCCATCACTCCCTCAAATTGCTGGTTGATCTCTGGCTCTCCAGTACCTTTGTCCCTGTTCCCTTGCTACTGTGATCTCCTGTAACCGATTTGGCTTGTTCTTGGACCTGTCTTCTCTGCCTGACTCATGATCTGACCCTGGCTTGGCTAATAGATATTCTCACCTGCTCTCATGATCTGACATCGGCTTGTGTAATAGATATTCTCACCTGCTCTCCTGATCTGACCTTGGCTTGGCTAATACTGTAGATATTCTCACTCGCTCTCCGGAGTATGACACGGCTCTCCTGTTGACTACGTCTGCTCCAATCTCCACCTGGCATCTGACCTTGGCTTTGAACCGACTTACTCTGTGGTCCTCTGCTACCCTGAAGGCCTGCATACCTCTCACAGGTGCTACCTGTCTGCAGACACCATTCCAGTGTATCAGCTGTGCTCCTGGGTGTACCTCTGACAAGCACTGCTACAGGTGACCCGTGCTACTTTGGGCCTGACTCCTTCTGTCCAATATCCAGGGGAGTCTGGAACTTAGCCACAAGAAAAGCCCTCTCTCCATTGGCCTCTAACACCAGGTATGTGATAACTGTACTCATATGAAAGTTTTATCATTTTCTTTCACACAAATAGAGCTTTCTTTTGGCGGTATTTGATTAACACTGGGTCTTTTATTTTTTTATTATATCAAGAAAAAAATCACAAAATTTTGATTGGTTTGTGTGAAATGTATAGCGTCTACAAATGATGACATATATACTGGAATTTTTATTATTTATTTGTTTTTATACTAGTAATGGCAGTGATCAGCGAGGCAATCTGACACTAACTGAAGCTGGCTGGGAACTGACTAAATGACACTGACATCTCCAGTGACATTAATACAGTGATCAGTTATAATACTATACACTGTCACTGTACCTGACACTGGCTGGGAAGTGGTTCATCAAAGTGTTAACTGTGTGCCTAACAATGTGTAATGTGTCCTGCTTTTATCAAGTGATGTGTTTGTTTTTTCTCCCTGCTTTTCAGGAAGAAAAAAAAACAGGCACGTCACTGATTTGTACAGGGGCCTGTGTTCTCAGTGTTAGGTAATGCCTGAACAATTAATTTAGTCAGTTTAATAGATCGAATCACAGTGCCTCCAACACAAAAATAAGTTATAAAAATAATTTAACTGACTTAATTATATATTTTTAGTTATTTTGCCAAGCATAAATATTTTAGAAAGATAATGTTAAGATTGGTGTAAGTATAGACTGAAGCTATTGAAAAACAAAAAAATATTTACTTACAATAAGTCACCTACAAACACCACTAACAGTTTTATTATTAGGTTGATACAGACCCTATATTTTGCAATGAAGTTCAAAAAAGATTTGTTGCAGTAAAGAATATACCTATGATATTGAATACAATAATGATTTTCCCCTTTTTTTAGATATCCTAACCGACTGGGTAAAATTTGGCAGATAATAATCTGTGTTTGACTAACTCGACATGTGAACCTGATGCAGTCAAATTACCAGGTGAAGCTCCTCTAAAGTTATGCTAATTAAGGCACATTAAAATTATCACATTTTTGGGTGTTAGGAGATCTAATGGGGTAGCAAATAAACCAGCATATAATACTTGCACACAAAAAATTAATAATAAATATGCAAAATATAGTTGCCCTTTTAAAATGGCTATTTGGCCAGACTCTCCTAAAATAGCTGCTGACTAATGGGTGGAGTTTGTCTTCCCAAGATGGCATCTAGCTCAGTTGAAGATGTGTGCCCTGGCTGCAGTGTGGTGTGTGATCTAGATGAGGCGGTCTGAACTTGATGGTGAAATCTGAAGTGGTGTGATGATGAGTGTCCTTCGATTAATGTGATGGTGTGTTACCTTTCTGTCACCTGACTTGCCATTTAATCCAGTGGCAGACAATAAGACAATACATTCATAAAACTTTGCTAAACCTGGCCCAGAAGGTGTAACCTTCTCTGTGGTTGGTAGGGCAGTCTAATTATCAACCCTGTGTTTGCCTACATATTAACTCACTTGGCCACCATATGACATCCTAGGACCAGAAATTACTAATTCAGTTTTCCAGTGGAAATGAATCTTATAAAATCTATTATAGGACAAATGAATATTTTACTATAACAAATGGGACTAGGTGATTTTATATAAAATATATACTATGCCTAGGAGAGTCTGATGATTTCTAATTTATAAAATATAATAGTGTAGCAACAATTAAATGGGAAATTTTAACTATAAGGAGGTATAATTTCATATATAATTATTAACATATTAGTTAAACACATAGAGGGGGAAAAAATAAATAATTTGCATACTTAAATTTGAGTATGGCTATGGTATCACACGTCTAAAATAATGACTACAAAGAAACAACCATAGCTATAGTAAGCTTTATAGATCCTTTTAAGATAATATGTTATTTCATCCTAGATATATACAGTATACATCTGGCTAGATAAGTGTCCATGGCCATGAAGTATCCAGTTTTATTTTTATACAATTCTGAAAAATATCATTCCCTTTTTTTTGGTTTGAAGCCCTTTCCAAAAAGATTCTCACAAGCTGACTTAATGGTAACAGATTCTTACAGTATCTGTTTAGTTTCCAGTAGGTTGCTCAATAGTGGACACTGTGATTGAATTAAGGAGTATTGACTCCCCCTCACCTGTGAACACAGAAACTTAGTGACTAGTATCATCTTCTCTTCAGACTGTTGTTTCTTCGCATGGTCAAAACAATAGAAGACCAGCTGTACTATGAATACTGTGTACAAATTGTTTATTTCCTTTCGAAGGTCAATTTCCTCCTTTGTTTATTGCTTGAGAAATCACCTTTTGTTTTAATGGACCTGTACACATTAGCTACTCTCTGCTCAGAGTGGACCCAAGAACTGAGCAGTCAATGGCCACGTAATCACTCAGTTCTCAGGCTTACAGCTGGTTGGGGGCAGCTTGCAGCATCGGACCGATGATGCAGCAGGTAGATAATTATGTATGTTCATTTTTTTATATTTCCATGCTTCTCCTCTAAAGGTAAACAGCATAATAATGACCATTCTAAGTATTCTGAAGGCATCTTATCCTTTTGCGAATTGTGCTAATTTCCATATAGAAGTGATAGAACTCCTATATATCAACTATATGACTTGCTTATCTCTCTTTGACTAAAGTAGGCTTTGGGATTGTTTTAATATGCATTGCCCTTTATTGCACAAATTCAGGGTTATCTTAAGGTTAATTTATTTCAATGTCTGATATTTAATCTGAAGTCATGTTTCATCAGTAACTGTTCTGCACTTTCAATAACAACAAGCTATGGGGAATGTTACCATACAAGCCCACTGTGACTTGGAATAAAGCAGAAAGTTTGACTTTTTTATGCATTTCATGGTTATAAATAACTTTTCTCGAGACTGTGCATCAGATTTATTGCAAAAGAAGCAAATAAATGGAATATGTGTTTACAGTGGCTTAGGGGCAAAGAGCGCTTGGAATCCACATTGCCAACTGTCAGAATAAAGATATTTATGTAATTTTTCATTACAAATGTTTCTGTCTTATGTGGTAATGATTTTGAAATCAATTCTCATTCTGTTTCTGGATGTCAATTTTAAACCTGTGCAGCAGTTCAGTGATTTGATTTTTGTTCTCATTTGTTTTTATTATTATTTTTTTGGTGTCCTAGAATTAGAACCATGATAAATGGAAAATAATTATTTGTTTTGCTCTGCTAGTGGCATTCCAAAGAACTCTTGTCCCTCATCACCTACAAAATCATGAATTTTAATGTATTGCAGACACACAGTCCATCTATGCAGTGTCAGAGCAGTTTACTTTTAACACCGATGGAAATAAAACACAATTATTTATGATTTGCTTATAAACTGCTGAAACCATTTACTGCATTAAACATACAATGTGATTAGGAACAATAAATTATTATGTGAGCTGTAATATCCATCTTGCTGCACAAGAGTAAATAAATATTGTTGACATGTTCATGATAATTAATACATTTATTTTCTTGTCCTCTGTAAAAGTTTAAGAAGAATGCAGTAAGTTTCTGATTTCCAGTTAGTAGTAGATTTTATTAGTGTTGAATTATGCTTGTTTTTGCATTAAAAAGCTCCAGTATTAACCACTTGCTGTCTGCAGATAACCAAATGACGGCTTGACTGCGGCTGGGCAGTTCTCCCAGATCGCTCCCTCTCGCACGCCGCTGGCGATCTCCGTGATCACTGTGTCCTACGGACACAGCTGATCGCGTTCTGTGGTAAAAGGCTAATCACTGCGGCCTTTTACCATGTGATCAGCCGTGTCTAATGACACAGCAGATCACCGGTAAATGCAGTTGTTGTTTATCGGCTGCACTTTCCTCATGCTGTCACAACGTGAGGAAAGTACTGCCAATAACCGCCAATTGTCAGAGGACAGGTTGGCACTGATGATCAGTGCCCTGATTATCAGTGCCCTGATGATCAGTGCACAACAGTGCCAGCCACCAGTGCTGCCCATCTGTGCCCAGCAGTGCCGCCCACAAGTGCCCATCAGTGCAACTCACCTGTGCCCAGCAGTGCCCAGCAGTGCCACTCATCTGTGCCCAGCAGTGCCACCCAGCAGTGCCCATCAGTGCTGCCCAGCAGTGCCATCCATCAGTGCCTAGCAGTGTCACCAGTCAGTGCCCAGAAGTGCTGCCAGTCAGTACCCAGCAGTGCCGCCAGTCAGTGCCACCCATCAGTGCCTATCAGTGCTCATCATTGTTGCATATCAGTGCCAGCTCATCAGTGCCACCTATCAGTGCCGCCTATCAGTGCCCATCATTGTTGCATATCAGTGCCAGCTCATCAGTGCTGCCTATCAGTACCACCTCATCAGTGCCGCCTATCAGTGCCAATCAGTGCTGCCTATCAGTGCAGCCTCATAAACGCACATCAGTGAAGGAGAAAAATTACCTGTTTGCAAAATTGTATAATAGAAACAAAGAAAAACTTATTTTTTTCAAATTTAATGCTATTTTTTTGTTTATAGTGCAAAAAATAAACCACCCAGTAGCAAGTACATACCACCAAAAGAAAGCTCTATTTGTGTGAAAAAAAGATAAAAATTTAATATGGGTGCAGTGTTGCATGACCACGCAAATGTCATTCAAGGTGCAACAGCGCTGAAAGCTGAAAATTGCCTGGGCAAGAAGGGGGTATAAGTGCTCGTTAGGCAAGTGGTTAATGAAACAACAGCTCTTAAAAGAGTGCAAAATTATACAGTGGAAATTATCAATTATTTTCCTTGTTTTAAGTGTTGTGCAAGTTTGATTTAAAGTATGCACCTTTGCTGCTAAGCACTGATAAGGGACAATCAAGCTTACAGTAACATTTCTGTACTTAAAGCTGAACTGCAGGCATCTCTAGAATTTCACCGTGCAGTGGGCCCCCATTGGAATAAAGTGAAATACTTACTTTATCACTTGCTCCTGCAGTCTTTCTCCTTTCCAAAGGACTGGTCCCCCAAAACAGCTCCTTTTTCAGTGCTGCACTGGTCGCAGCTTCTCCAACAGCATAACGTATAATGCAGGACCAGCAGATGAAAGCCCACTCAGATCCTGGGAGCATTGGAGAGGGGAGTAAAGTGCTGGCTGCTGGGGTAAAGAAGAATAAGAAAGATATTGTGCTTGTTTTAATCCCTCTAGACAAAACAAGCATTTAATCCTTTCAGTGCAGAACAGGAAAATGCTATGCAAAGTGAAATTTTAGAAATGCTCGGAGTTCAGCTTTAAGATCTAATAGCTGCAAGGTTAAGGGTTCTAGGGTAAAGTATTAAACCTCAGCCCCTGGGTAAGAAAAGGTGCACTGACCTGCAATACATTTCCATGTTAACAGGGCCACCCAGCTCCACTGGTTAAATTGCTTTACCTAGTGTGTCCTTCAGAGCATAGGACAAATAGAATGTTGCTTTGATAAGAGACTGCTTTACTTAAAAAAAACTAACCAATTGCCCCTAGCCTTCCTGAACTAATTTGCACTAAATCCTCACACTTTGTTGTTTGTTTCCTTGCCAGGAGGCATGACTGGGACAGGGGGTGGGCGGGCGGGGTGTCTTCCCTGGGTACAGAAGGTTGGGGGTGCCATGTAGTGAGCTCATTTTGATACAAGGCTGACAGGAGTAGTGACAGCAGCATCACTACTCCTGTCAGAATAGTGCTGGAAGAGACCAGAAGAGAGCAGGGAGGAGGTGCGGGTTGTGTTCTCTCTCCCTTTTTCTTCCTGCCAGAGCATCACTTCTGTATTAAGAAGCTATCCTCTGTGTATATACAAATACAGGATCATTGCACTGTCAGGAAGAACAAGGGGGAGAGAGAACACAACCCGGTCCTCCTCCCTGCTCTCTTCTGGTTGCTTCCAGCACTGGGCGGAGTAGTGATGCTGCTGTCACTATTCTTGTCAGCCTTGTATTAAAATGAGCTCACTACATGGCACCCTTAACCCATTACGCCCAGGGCAGATACCCCTTCTGCCCACCCCTTGTTCCAGTCCTCTCCCCTTGCAGGAAAACAAAGAGCAAAGTGTGAGGATTTGGTGCAGACTAGTTCTTGAATGCTAGGAGCAATGGGTTAGTTTTTTTTTTAAATAAAGCAGTATTTTATAAAAAAAAACTCATCCCTGCTTTCTCCTGGTCTCTTCTAGCAGTTGACTAACAGGAGTAATGATGCTGCTGTCACTAATAATGAAGGGGTGTCCCAGCACTGCCAGAGGGTTCAATGTCTATGTCATGGTGACCACTGTCACAGTACCAAAAGTGAGAACAAAAATCCAGGAATTGAGGGAAATTATTTGAATGGTGATAGGCTGCAGGGTACACAACTGCACTACTAAACAAATAAACTTCAGAAACTTAATGTGACAATTGTTCACCAGGAATGCTCTGCCAGTTTGATCCAAATTTTGGCTAGCAGAAGGATTGGTAAATGGCAGACTTAAATGGGTGTTCAGGTGAAAAAAAAAGTGTGCTGTCCCTCCCAAATTCATATTAAGGCTTTCAGGTCCGAGGGGCGGGACTCCACAAACAAAAGGCAAACAAAAAAAAGGTGTAGGGTCTACCACTACATATCGCTCACTATCCTACCACTATGTACTGCCCTGCCACTACATAGTGCTCATTGATTACCCTGAAACTTCAAACTGCTCCCTGGCCTACCACTATATACTGTTCACTGACTGCTCTGCCACTGCTTACTGCTCTGCCCTGTTCTGCATGTTGCTCTCTGCCCTTCGACTAAATATGGCTTTCAGGTCCGAGGGGAGGGACTCCACAAACATAAAAAAGGTGTAGGGTCTACCACTACATATCGCTCACTATCCTACCACTACATACTGTGCACTGACTGCCCTGCCACTACATTCTGCTCCTTTCTCTGCTGATGCATACTGCTCACTGACTACCCTGCAAATACATACTGCTTACTGACTGCTCTGCAACAACACTGCTCAAAAAAGTATAGCATTGGATATTGATCTAGTCAGTTAAGTAGCAGAAGGGGCTGTTAATAATTTTCAGCTGTTTTGGTGTTAGTGAAATTAACAACAGGTGCACCACATGGACAACAATGAGACAACCCCCAAAACTGGAATGGTTTTACAGGTGGAGGCCACTGACATTTTTTTCCCTACTCATCTTTTCTGACTGTTTTTCACTAGTTTGCATTTGGCTAGGTCAGTGTCACTATTGGTAGCATGACGCGATATCTGGACCCCTACAGAGCTTGCACAGGCAGTCCAACTCCTCCAGGATGGCACATCAATGCGTGCCATTTCCAGAAGGTTTGCTGTGTCTCCCAGCACAGTATCAAGAGCATGGAGGAGATTCCAGGAGACAGGCAGTTACTCTAGGAGAGCTGGGCCGTAGAAGGTCCTTAAGCCATCAACAGGAATGGTATCTGCTCCTTTGTGCAAGGAGGAACAGGATGAGCACTGCCAGCGCCCTACAAAATGACCTTCAGCAGGCCACTGGTGTGAATGTCTCTGACCAAACAATCAGAAACAGACTTCATGAGGGTGGCCTGTGGGCCTGACGTCCTCTATTGGGGCCTGTGCTCACGTTCTGGCACCATAGAGCTCAACTGGCATATGCCATTGAACACCAGAACTGGCAAGTCCACCACTGGCACCCTGTGCTTTTCACAGATGAGAGCAGGTTCACCCTAAGCACATGTGACAGACGTGAAAGGGTTATGGAGAACATTATGCTGCCTGTAACATTGTTCAGCATGACCGTGTTGGTGGTGGGTCAGTGATGGTTTGGGGAGGCATATTCATGGAGGGATACACAGACTTTTACAGGATGGACAATGGCACTCTGACTACCATTAGGTGTTGGGATGAAATCCTTAGACCCATTGTCAGACCCTATGCTGATGCAGTGGGTCCTGGGTTCCTCCTGGTGCACAACAATGCCTGGCCTTGTGTGGTGAGAGTAAGAAGGCAGTTCCTGAAGGAGGAAGAAATTGATACCATTGAATGGCCCTTATGCTCGCCTGACCTAAATCCAATAGAACACCTCTGGGCTGTCATGTTTCAGTCCATCGCAGCCAGGTTGCACCTCAGACCACCTCTGTGATATCATGTTTTGGTCCATCTGACACCACCAGGTTGCACCTCAGACTGTCAAGGAGCTCAGTGATGCCCTGGTCCAGATCTGGGAAGAAATACTCCAAGACACCATCTGTTGTCTCATTAGGAGCATGCCCCAACGTTGTCAGGCATGCATACAAGCATGTGGGAGCCATACAAACTACTGAGTACCATTCTGAGTTGCTGCAATGAAATTTCAGCAAAATGGACTAGCCTGCTGCATACTTTTTTCACTTTGATTTTTGGGGTGTCTTTGAATTCAGTCCTCTGTAAGATTTCATTTCCATCAAACGATGGGGCATCCTTACATTCCTAACACTTTACCCAGTCCATATCAGTATAGATATCCAGCATGATATTTTTCCCCCATTGAGATCTGATGTGTTTTCAAAGTGCTCCTATCATTTTTTTGAGCAGTGTACATATTGCTCAATAACTAGCCATGCCACTACATCCATCTCTCTGCCCTGTTACTACATACTGTACTGCTCACTGACTGCCCTAACATTATATACTGCTCCCTGACTGTCTTGCCACTGCATACTGCTCCCTGCCCTGCCACTATACATCCCCTGGCAAAAAGTATGGAATCAACACTCTTGGAAAATGTTCATTCAACTGTTTAACTGTAGAAAAAAAAAATAACCCAGACATGTCTCAAAACTATTTTCATTTAACAATCCAACCTTCTGGCTTTAAGAAACACTTAAAAAAATAAAAAAGAAAGAAAACTGTAGTCACTTACAACTGTTTTTGCAGATCAAGCAGAGGAAAATATGGAATCAGTCAATTCAGAGGAAAATATGTTGTTCCCAGTCAGCTGTGTCTAAAATCTGGACCAAGTACAAATCAAATGGGAAGGTTGTAAAAGGGAAACGTACTGGTAGACCAAAGAAGACATCAAAGTGTTAAGATAGAAAACTTCAAGCAATATTCCTTGAAAACAGAAAATGCACAACAAAACAAATGAGGAACAAATGGGCAGAAACTGGAGTCAGTGTCTGTGATCAAACTGTAAGACAATGCCTAAAGGAAATGGGCTAAAGAAAAGCAATCATGGACTGTGGATGATTGGATGAAAGTGATATTCAGTGATGAATCATGAATCTGTAGCGGGAATTGTGATGATGCTGGAACTTTTGTTACTGTTCCAATGAAATGTATAAAGAAGACTGCCTGAAGAAAACATGCAAATTTCCACAATCATTGATGATATGGGGTTGCATGTCAGGTACAGGTACTGGGGAGATGACAGTCATGAATCTTCAATAAATGCACGAGTTGATATTGAGTTTTTGGACACTTTTATTATTCCATCTATTGAAAGGTTGTTTGGTGATGATGACATAATTGTTCAGGATGATAATGCATCTGGCCATAGGGCAAAAACCGTGAAAACTTTTCTTCAAGAAAGGCATATATTGTCAATAGTCCGGACCTTGAAAATCTATGGTGGAAAATAAAAAAAAATGATCCATGACAAGGCTACAACTTGCAAAGCTGATGGAACCGGATTGATGAAGAATACTCTTTGTCGATATTTAAATCCATGCCTCAGAGAATACAAGCTGTTATAAAAGCCAGAGATGGTACTACAGAGTACTAGTGGTGTACTGTAGTGGTTGTTTTCATGATTCCATAATATTTTCCTTTGATTTGTACTTGGTCCAGATTTTAGACACAACTGACTGGGAGCAACATATTTTCCTCTGAATTGAGTGATTCCATATTTTTTTCCTCTGCTTGATCTGCAAAAACAGTTGCAACTGACTACAGTTTTCTTTCTTTTTTATTTTTTTAAGTGTTTCTTAAAGCCAGAAGGTTGGAATGTTAAATGAAAATAGTTTTGAGGCATGTATGTGACTAGTTTTTTTTCTACACAATTAAACAATTGAATAAAAATTTTTCAAGAGTGGTGATTCTATATTTTTTGCCAGGGGTTGTACACTACTCACTCGCTGCCCTGCCACTACATACTACTTATTGACTGCCCTACCACTTCATTCTGCCTTACCCGCCACTACATACTGTGCATTGGTCAGCACTGTAACTAGACCAGTGGTTCTTAACCTGGGTTCGATCGAACCCCAGGGGTTCGGTGAGTCAGTCTCGCGGGTTCGGCGGAGGTGAAGACCCACACCCGACTCATATGATTCGTGATGACATGCCCCGCTTGTCCATCATTGGCTGCAGGTGGTCACGCAACATCACTTAGCCCAGTGGTCGGCAAGCCTCTCGGGCGGCAGGGACTCTGCAGCGTGATCCAAAAAAAAAAACAGCCAGGGCAGCGCGCTCAAATGCAACGATTGGCCAGTCTTGCTGCCACTCACATCCTGATAGCCAGTGATTGGCTGTCAGGATGTGTGTAGGTGGGGCAGCGTGATGAACGTAGGAGGAGCTAGGCTCCTCTCACAGTCCGCCCTGAAGACCGGAACGGCGCGGGAATACGGCGAGAGGAACGCGCGGAGCAAAGGTAAGTGAATTGACACAGGGGGGACTTGGCTTACTACTTGCTACTTACTTACTACTACTATATAAGGGATGAATTAATATGGGGGATGAATTACTATAGGGGGGATGAATTACTATATGGGGGATGAATTACTATGGGGGATGAATTATTATATGGGGGATGAATTACTATGGGGGATGAATTACTATGGGGGATGAATTACTATATGAGGGATGAATTACTATGGGGGATGAATTACTATATGGGGGATGAATTACTATATGGGGGATGTATTACTATGGGGGATGAATTACTATATGGGGGATGAATTACTATGGGGGATGAATTACTATATGGGGGATAAATTACTATGAGGGATGAATTACTATGGGGGATGAATTACTATATGGGGGATGAATTACTATGGGAGATGAATTACTATATGGGGGATGAATTACTATGGGGGATGAATTACTATATGGGGGATGAATTACTATGGGGGATGAATTTTCATACCGTTTGTTACAACATATCTTTGCGAGCAATCCTTTTCGAGGATGCTGGACATAAAGACGAAGAAAAGGAACAGACTTTGTTGCGAAAATGACATGAGAGTGGCACTTGCCAAGGTAATGCTGCGCATTTCTGAACTGACCTCTGAAAGACAACAGCAGAAGTCACACTGATTTGCGGTAAATATTCATTATTTTGTTTTTGTGTGAATATTATGTTTTAATGGTTTTGATCTTTGTTCTTAATGGTTTTGTTCATTTTGTGCACCTATGTATAAATATATACCTATGTTTTGAATTTTAAAAATCATATTTTATTTTTCCAGTTAAGAAGGGTTCGGTGAATGCGCATATGAAACTGGTGGGGTTCAGTACCTCCAAAAAGGTTAAGAACCACTGAACTAGACAGTGCTCCTTGCCCTATAGTTTCCGGCTGCTATCTACTGTCATTTCATACTGTTCACTGTCCTGCATTGTGTACTGCTTATAACACTTCTCTATGTACTGATCTGCAAAAATAAAAAAAAATGTTTTTAGTTTAGATATATTTGAAAGTACTGTATAACTAAACCCTTTCCCCAAAACCTCATATAAAATTTTTATGTCCATACTGATCATTTGAAACCTGCTGTGTTCAATATTATAATGTCTGGTGACAGGTCCCTGTTTAGGCACTTGTTGTTATAGGGTCACAAAGCTTTGTCCCTATTTCCCAACTGCGCTCCAGCTTTGCCACATCCTCTCATATGCTTTCCATGATGAGGACCACAAGTTGCCATTTTAACAGAAATTACACAGGCATGGCTCACTGTTGTCACCATAGGGAACCTTGCCCAGGGAAATGGTATGCAGCCATTGCTGGAATGCTTACATGTAGACAAGAGGTGACTGAAAAGAGGATGCAGGAGATCAACTACATTGATATGCAACAAAGGATGAAAAATGGTGAAAACAGGCATTTTATTAAAACAGAAATGGCAATTGTTTATGATAAAGAATAGACTGTTGTTTTTTCAAGATATTAACTGATTTTGTTATTGGGCCATTTACATCCAAACAGTGCTTTGTCATCGCTAGGCTACTGATAATCATCAACCAGATTCTTAAGGGATTTTTTGTTTAATCATTTTATTTTTTATTGAGCAGGAACTCCTTTTGCCTGAAAGAAGCTTTATGCAAAAGTTATTGCCTGAGAATGCTAAGTAAAGGTTCTTCCATTTTTCATGATAATGTATTCACTAATTGGCGCTAATCTGTCTGCAGCTAATGTCATAGCAGTGATTTTTTCTGCTGAAATTCTCCCCGTAAAGCAGCATGCTGATTAAAGCTTCATGGGTACACTCCAAAGCAAAATGTGTTTTGTTTTTTTTGTATCACAAAACCATTAATAAGCTTTCAAACATGTACATGTACAGTGTTACTGCCTCTACAAACAAATAACACCCCGTTAATTTTCCCTTTGTGTTTTAGAAGTTATAAATAGAATATGACTGACTTCTAATGTCAAAAGAACTGTCTTTAGAGACCATCAGGCCCATTCACACCAAGTGGTTGTGGTAAATCATTATCACATGTATGCATTGGTATGCTGGGGTGCCTTTAATTGTAAATCGCAGCCTAGGACACGTCCAAAACACATATGTACTGCAGCACAACATACCGTGTCCTGTGTATTGCGCTGAAATAAAAAGTAAAAAGTATTTATATTTTTTGTATGTTGAGGTGCATTATAGTCCATTAATTTTGAATGGGCCACCTATGACAGTGGTCTCAATGTGTGTCAACATACCAGAATGCATTATGTTGTAACCAGGCCTTTATACATGTAGCCAACTGTATTCATATTGAAATTAATGGGAGCCCAATCTGTCCAAATATAAATGCCCTCACTTGTGGCTAATAGGCAAGGGGTTTTCAAATAAATGTTTTTTTTTTTGGGGGGGGGGTGAGTTCAGGGTTGACTGCCCTGGGTAATATGTACCAATGCATAAATGTTTTATAAAAATTTTTATGTGGCTGGGAGCAGTGACATTTACAAAGGAAAAGGAGTTTTAAACTGCTGGCAAATGACATCTCCCTTCTGGCTTATTGTTTTGAAATAAAGAAATACACAGACCCCCCCCACCCAATAAATAGCAGACCCCTGAGGCTCTGTTGTATATTCTGGGGGATCTTTGGAAGATGCTGACTGGGGACCTTTGTAAGATGCTGGCAATAAAGTTTTATTTGCTGACACTTTAAACTGTATATTTTTTTTTCTTTGTAAATGTCACTTTTGCTGTAGCACATCCTATGGCAAGAATGAAAAAAATTGTATGGAGTCTGCTCCAAAATGCATACCAGATCCTTTGATTTTGGTATGGATTTTAAAGGGTTTCCTCAAAAAAAAGGTCCCCCTAAAACTCCATACCATACCCTTAGTTTTAGCATACAGCCTGGCAAGCCACAAAAGGAGGAACGAGCATGTGCTCCCCTGAACCATACCAGGCCACATGCCCTCAAATTGGTGGCCAGTGCCTTGCTGTCAGAGCCTGGGATTGAACCTGGTTCTTCTGCAGTGAGAGGCAATGTCTCTTCTCACTGAGCTATCTGGAATGCTGGACAGCTCCCTTGACAATTCTTGGATAATCCTGCCTTGTGCCTTGATTACTCTTGAACCTTGAACTCCTTGCTCCTCCCATGAACTTCCTTATAAAAGCCATGTCCATGCACTTCCTCCTTGCCAGATTATTGTGCCTTTCCAGCCAATATCCCGCTACTGTTCCTGCTGCTGTCTACACCTCTGCTACTGACCTTTGGCTTGTTCCTGACCACGATTTCGTCTCATCCTAACGTACTACGATTGATCTGCTACCATTTGTGACCGACCCTTGGCTTGTGACTGACTCCGCTTTCGTCTGATCCCTAACCTGTTGATCCGCTATTGGTTCCCAGTCTGCTCATTCCCTGGTGGGGTGATCCTGAGATCTGCGACCTGGTATTACCACGCAGCCCAATCCATCTCCACCATTAGGAGCTCTGGTGAATACCGGTTAATACTTAGACCCCGCACCTCAGGTGAGCCTGCGTCATTCCCAGGGGGATCCGCTGGTGTACCTATACTGCTGGTTTCAGGTAAGCCTTTTACTGCTATAGCAACTGGTCTCTGAACCTGACCTTATATCGTGACACTTGCCTTGCCTGGCAAAGCATCTTGTGAGGACAAGGTTCTCTTCCCCACTACCTTGGGCTAGAAGTTGTGGAGGTCTGTGGATGGGGGCAGCGTATTGGAATCTAGCAGCTCCCTTTAATAATAAGGTGCCCTCAGATGCATCCTCCCTTATGTTAAAAAGTATAGAGTACATAGTACCGCTACTCATTCACAAAAATAAATTAAGGCATGTAGAAATAAAAACATCTAAACATGTGACAAAAAAAAATGTCCCTCATAAATCTACTATCAATCACGTCAATCACAATGCCTGCCACCTGCCAACTGTAAAGTAAAATCTCGATGACCACACACGATTGATCCCACAGTTACACAAAGCCAAACGACAGCTCCATGAGCTGTCATTAGCTATTAAAGTGCTGGGATAGTGGTGACATCATTGCACAGATACTTAGGCAATAATGTAACCCGCTACATTCCTCACCAATCTGCTTACGTGGCAGGGATTCATGTCCATGTGAGTGAATGGGTTGGGTGACATCAGTGGTTGGTAAGGACATGGCACATGCAAGTACCCGCTGCTTCCTTAGCAACCATTGAGAGCCAGAAGCTGTTATGTTCACATGGAAATTACTTTTGGACCAAACACTGTGCCCACTTATAGTTTCTGATGCATTATTTCTCTGTTTCAAAAAAATTTTTTTTTAGTACCCACTCCAAAAGTTAATTGAAAGACACAGCATGATCTCTGACCATTGGGTTATAGCACCACATTCAGGAATAGCACACTAGGCCGAAAAAAAAGCAACAAACCCTCCCATTTGCTGAAGGGAACTCAGCCAGAAAGCAGTACAAGATAACAAATTTATACAAACAAAATAACCAGGTCAGGTGCTTTGTCCTTCAATTAGCTTAGAGAAAGGGATTTTAAGGTGTGTACAAAAAATCCCATTTGCTCTTCCATTCATTAAAAAACACAGCAAGAACTTTTTCTTAATTTTACTTTTTAACAACTAGAACTGTTAACTAAATGTGCAGCTGAGATGATATATGTAAAGTTGTTAATGTGAGTTTAATATCCTTTAAATCCCTCAAGAAATTAGAGGTCAAGCAAGGGGGGTTACAAAGGGAGCCCCTATAAACAAGCCATATCAAGGAAGGAATGTAGCAGGCATAGATAAGCCATAAGCGATTAAATGTACCCTTGATGGTTCTAAATGCAAATGTGAAAACAGACCAGATAGTAAAAAGGTCAGCATACTTACCATTGAGTATTCCGTGGCGTGAAGCTGCTTAACTTGTAGCAGGTGAAATAGGCTGACCCTATTTGATGGCAGATCCAGCAGAAGTAGTCCGCTATAGTTCCCAGCATTGGAAGCACTGCATCAGAGACCCTGACAACGCACGACTTGGGCTTCACCAGCCAAGCCATTGAAATCAGCAAGCATGACCAAGATGGTACAAAGGTCCATGACATGAAGAACTAGACCAGTGGTGGGCAACCTTTTTTTTCAACTGAGCCAAATCTCGCCAAAACCATGATTGAAATTTATTTTGAGAGCCACATTTTTAAAACTGAAAATACATCTCCCATATAGTAATTCATCCCCCATATAGTAATTCATCTCCCATATAGTAATTCATCCCCCATATAGTAATTCATCCCCCATATAGTAATTCATCCCCCATATAGTAATTCATCCCCCATATAGTAATTCATCCCCCATATAGTAATTCATCCCCCATAGTAATTCATCCCCCATATAGTAATTCATCCCCCATATAGTAATTCATCCCCCATATAGTAATTCATCCCCCATATAGTAATTCATCCCCCGTATAGTATTTCATCCCCCGTATAGTATTTCATCCCTCGTATAGTATTTCATCCCTCCGTATAGTATTTCATCCCCCCGTATAGTATTTCATCCCCCCGTATAGTATTTCATCCCCCCGTATAGTATTTCATCCCTCATATAGTATTTCATCCCTCATATAGTATTTCATCCCCCCATATAGTATTTCATCCCCCCTATAGTAATTCATCCCCCCTATAGTAATTCATCCCCCCTATAGTAATTCATCCCCCCTATAGTAATTCATCCCCCCCTATAGTAATTCATCCCCCCATATAGTATTTCATCCCTCATATAGTATTTCATCCCCCACAGTACTATTCCCCCCCCCCCTTCTAGTAAGCCAAGTCCCCCGTGTCAATTCACTTACCTTTCCTCTCGCTGTCTTCCCGCGCCGTTCGGGTCTTCAGGGCGGACTGACAGCCACATCCGCGGGCCGGATTAAAAGGTCCGCGCGGACTTTTGGGGCGGCCAAACGAGAGGAGGCAGGGGAGCGGCCGACCGAGAGGAGGGAGGGGAGCGGCCGACCGAGAGGAGGGAGGGGAGCAGGCGCCCGGCACACAGAAGAGCCGCATTAGAGTGGGTAAAGAGCCGCATGTGGCTCGCGAGCCGCGGCTTGCCGACCACTGAACTAGACTGTCTGAGAGACCCCGTGGAGCACCTCCTGACTTGAAGGTAAAAAACAAAAAAGATTTATCTGCAAAGGAAAGGGAACTAAGTTTCTGAGCTTAGATCCTAAGACACTAGGCAAAAAATTGAGCTTCATCTAGCGTTTGGCCACCATCAGGGGCAAAAAATAACCAACCCAACAAAGGAAAATTATAAAAATGTAATTGTCACTCAAAGTGTGATAGTGCTGAAAGCTGAAAATTGACCCGGACTGAAAGGCTGTGAAAGTGTCCGGACTCGAAGGACTGGCAGTGTGAGTGGAGCTCCCTGTCAGAGACACAGAAAAAAATAAAGATGTGACAGAAATTTGAACCTTTCCCTATTTGAAGATAAAGTATATATTTATGTTGAAGTTTTAATTTGAAGCCAAACTCTTGATACTGTTTTTTAGATTTTTTTTTTATACGTTATTTCTTACATTAGCATAACATTTTGTTGTTAATTTTGGAGCTCCCTAAGCTCTGCTGAAAGCCCCTGATATGTACAGTGGGGAGCCACACCTCTGGGTAGCTGCTGCATCAGAATGGTCCCTATGCAGTTTTGTGCCTACACCCCCCCTACTCCCTCTGCTGTGCTATTCACAAAACACAGCACAAACATTAGAATTTCATGTTTTGTGAATGGCTGTGCTGTGCAGATAGACAACAGAAGGAGGGGGACAGAGGAACAACACCGGAACTGGTTGTTCATAGGCTCCAGCTTTCTGCAGGCAGTCTTTTGATGGGTGGGACCTGCTGGGTCCCTCCCATGGCTTTGCTTTCTGTAGAGGTTATGTGCAGCACAGTTATTGTATCACCACTACTTTTACAAGGTATTAACTTTTTTTTAAAGGCAATTAGTGCAAAAAAAGAGAATTTATATCCTTTGTGGCTATTGAGGAATATATTTAAATTATTTTCTTGTGGCTTGAGTTCAGCTTTAAGCTCTACCACAATGCCAAATTGGAATTATTGATGTTTTGAGAACTGAATGAATAACTGAAACTTTTCTACCCAATAAACTACAAGTGCTGCAACTGTAGAAGTCAAACCACCATGGATTACCGACATCTACTGTGGTTTACTTCCAAATTAAAATAAAAAAGTTTACATATAAATATATATATATATATATATATATATATATATATATATATATATATATATATATTGCTCAAAAAAAGTAAAGGTACACTTTGAAAACACATTAGATCTCAATGGGGGAAAAGATCTATACAATATATATATATATATATATATATATATATATATATATATATATATATATATATATATATATATATATATATATCTATATCTATATCTATATCTATATATATATATATATATACTGATATGGACAGGGTAGTGTTTTAGGAAGGTAAGGATGCCCCATTGTTTGATGGAAATAAAAATTATCAACCTATAGAGGACTGAATTTAAAGACACCACGAAAATCAAAGTGAAAAAATGATGCAGCAGGCTAGTCCATTTTGCTGAAATTTCATTACAGCAACTCAAAATGGTACTCAGTAGTTTGTACGCCCCCACGTGCTTGTATGCACGTCTGACAATGTCAGGGCATGCTCCTAATGAGACAACAGATGGTGTCTTGGAGTATTTCTTCCCAGATCTGGACCAGGGCATCACTGAGCTCCTGGACAGTCTGAGGTGCAACCTGGTGGCGTCAGATTGACCAAAACATAATATCCCAGAGGTGTTCTATTGGATTTAGGTCAGGTGAACATGGGGGGCATTCAATGGTATCAATTCCTTCATCCTCCAGGAACTGCCTGCATACTCTTACCACAAACCTTCTGGCAATGGCACATATTGATGTGCCATCCTGGAGGAGTTGGACTGCCTTTGCTACCCTGTAGGGTTCAGGTATCACCTTATGCTGTCAGTAGTGACACTGACCCTAGCAAAATTCAAAACTAGTGAAAAACAGTTAGAAACGATGAGTAGGGAAAAAAAATGTCAGTGACCTCCACCTGTAAAACCATTCCTGGTTTGGGAGTCGTCTCATTTTAGCCCATGTAGCACACCTGTTGTTAATTTCATTAACACCAAAGCAGCTAAAACTGATTAACAACCCCCTCTGCTACTTAACTAACCGGATCAATATCCCAGGAGCTTAAATGACTTGATGCTATACTCTGATTAAAAAGTGTTCCTTTAATTTTTTTGAGCAGTGTATATATACTATATTGCCAAAAGTATTGGGACACCCCTCCAATGGCCAATCACCTTCATGGATACAGGTGTATAAAATCAAGCACCTAGGCATGCAGACTGCTTCTACAAACATTTGTGAAAGAATGGGTTGCTCTCAGGAGCTCAGTGAATTCAAGCGTGGTACTGTGATAGGTTATCATCTGAGCTCTACGTCCATCCGTGAAATTTCCTTGTTACTAAATATTATTATTATTATTTTTATTATACAGGATTTATATAGCGCCAACAGTTTGCTCAGCGCTTTACAATATAACGGGAGACAATACAGCAACAATACAGTTCAATACAAGAGGGAAAGGTGGGCCCTGCTCCTTGGAGCTTACAATCTAGGATGGAGGGGCTAGTGGTACAAAAGGTAGTAACTGTGGGGGATGGACTGGTTGGAAGAGTAGAAGATTCCATTATTAGCTGAGATTGCCTAAAAGTGAGCAGAGTAGGCGATAGTCTGATAAATTGGGGTAGAGAGTTACAGAGGATGGGGGAAGCTCTGGAGAAGTCCTGGAGACGAGCATGGGAGGAGGAGACAAGGGAGCTAGACAGCAGGAGGTCTTGCGAGGAGCGGAGAGTGCAGTTTGGGTGATATTTAGAGACAAGATCGTTGATGTAATTTGGGGCAGAGTTATAAATGGCTTTATACGTTATTGTTAATGTTTTGAATTTTATCCGTTGGGCAATGGAAAGCCAGTGAAGGGATTGGCAGAGAGGGGTGGCAGATACAGAACGGTTAGTAAGGTGGATGAGTCTGGCAGCAGCATTCATGATAGACTGAAGAGGGGATAGCCTGCGATGAGGTAGGCCAATGAGGAGGGAGTTACAATAGTCAAGGTGAGATATAACAAAGGAGTGAATAAGTAGCTTAGTGGTTTACGAGGTTAGGAATGGGCGTATCTTGGAGATGTTGCGGAGGTGAAGTCTACAAGATTTGGACAGTGATTGGATTTGGGGGTGAAAGGACAGATGGGAGTCTAGGAGTACACCTAGTACCCTGGCATGAGGGGAGGGAATGATGATTGTGTTATTGATCTTGATGGGGAAGTCAGTGGGGGGGGGGGGGCGGGCTGGGGGGAATACTAAGAGCTCAGTTTTGGAAAGATTGAGTTTGAGGAAGTGAAGTGACATCCATGCCGATATGTCACTTAGTAGGTTAGTAATGCGAGAGGAGACTGAAGGGGTGAGGTGAGGAGTAGAAAGATAGATTTGTATGTCATCAACATAGAGATGTTGATGACATACAAATTTTAAGTATGGGAGTGATGTGCGCATGCTTTAGAGGGGAGGGGAAGGCACCGTTAGAGAGGGAAAGATTGAAGATGCGAGTGAGGGAGCATAGGATGGAAGGAGAGGGTGACCATGGT
This sequence comes from Staurois parvus, assembly GCF_062004578.1. NCBI lineage: Eukaryota > Metazoa > Chordata > Amphibia > Anura > Ranidae > Staurois > Staurois parvus. The sequence continues at coordinate 544,969 of NW_028318776.1, forward strand.
AGTTGTGAGGGGACAGGATCCAGGGGGCAGGTAGTGAGATGGGCTTCCGAGAAAACTTTAGTGACCTCTTCAGTAGTAGCAAGGTCAAAAGAGGAAAGTGTTGAGGGAGGTTTAGTATATGGTGTGCTAACTGGGATGGATGTCTGTGCAGTGGTGATGCCCCTACGAATTGTGTCAGTCTTGTTTTTGAAATTATTTGCAATCTCGTGAGCAGTGAGTGAGGTACTGGGTGGAGGTGGAGAAAGTAGAGAGTTAAAAGTAGAGAAGAGACGACGAGGACTGGGTGACAAGGTATTAATAAGAGTCACAAAGTAGTCTTGTTTAGCAGCATGAAGGGAGGAAGCGAGTCTAATGCGGATGAAAGCGAACTGTTGTAGACAGCAGTAGCCAGGTCAGGGCAGTACAGGGGAGAGATTCTGTCATAGAGTTGGTCAGTTGCAGAGTGGAAAGGAGAAGGGTTCAAGTTGTAAAGGTTTCTGTGGGTAATTGTTTGCCGCTTGGCGGGATAGGTGTTTGAAGACGAGGACACTGTGAAGGTGATAAGATTGTGATCAGAGAGACAACATATACAAGAATATATATACACTAGTTGTTGTGAAATTAAGAGGAGTCAATGCGTTGTTATAGTTAGTGGAGTGACGATAGGAGCATTTACCCAGTGAAAGCAGCAGTCAAGGGTGCATGCGCGGCCAGGGATGAAGACAACAACATCCCATTGAGCTCCGCTCATTCCCCGGCATCAGAGACTCACCCACGGTGCACCTCTGTCCTATAAGCATCCCTGGGTGAGTCACACAAGCTAGGCACCCAGCTCAGCATGATGCCCAGTGATAATGGTCAAAATTGGGCACTGGAAGCCCCCTTCCCCGCCGCCACGTGATCCGCGGCCCTCCCCGCTGCAGCTGTTTTTACATAGGCCGCAATCCTCAGCCTCAATTTCGTCCGCAATCCCGGGAACGAGCTCCGGACCCCCAGTGGCAGCCGGAGGTACTACACCTGCTCCTCCTGCTCATACAATACAGCCAACCTCCTCACCTTCTCCTGCTTCCCAGATGGAGGAATCCGAACCCCTGACCCTTGTAGAAGAGGCGACAGAGCGACCTGCACTGAATCTGCCTCCCACTGCTCCTGCCAATCCGCTTGTTTCACCTGCTCTCACGGTATCTTCACTGGAGGAAAAATTGCATGTATTTTTACGCAATATTACCGCCTCTATATCCGCTGAAGTGGGAAAATTGGCTTTGGATCTTCATGGGGAAATAGCCCAGATTGGAGATCGTGCAGACCAATTGGAGAATAAATTAAATGAATTGGTGCAATACATCCATGTCTTAGAAGAAGACAACGCGTATCTGAAACACAACATGTCCCAAATTCAGCTCCAACAAGGGATTTAAAAAACGGAACGCCGGCAGAACATCCGTATTCGCGGTATATCCGAATCTGTTCCAATTCCCAACTTCACTGACATCTCCTGTCTTTGTTCACCGCAACTGCCCCCATGGTCCCAGAAGCGGATTGGCACCTGGACAGGGCCCACCGATCACTAGGCCCCAGACCTGCTGACGGCACCAGACCGCGTGATGTCATCGTCTGCTTTCATTTTTGTGAGAGCAAGGAAGCATTGTTAGCTTCCGTATGCAACAACCCTTCCCTGGATTTTAAAGGGGACAGGCTCCAGCTCTTTTGTGATCTCTCTCCGATTACCCTGGCCAACCGGCGGGCGCTGAAGCCAATTACCACGCATCTTTAACATCACCGTGTCCCCTATCGCTGGGGTTTCCACTTCAAGCTGGTCGTCTCCAGTTACTCTTCGTGATCTTTTAGAGGCGGACTCCTTTCTGAAGCAATCTTCTGTCTGTGTGGTTTATAAAGAAAACACATACAAAATTTTGATGTTATGGTACAAAACTCCCGAGGTTATCCATGCCTTTAATCCGAATGCTTCTATCGCTTGCTGGCGTTGTGGGAAAGATTTTGGCTCCCTCTTCCATATTTTTTGGACTTGTGTATCCATTGTCCCTTTTTGGGAAGAGGTTTTGTCTTTTTTACAATTGTTCTTGCATACCTCTCTCCCTTCTGAGCCTCTATATTTTTTACTGAGCCTGCCATTCCCAGGTCTTCCCAGAATGGCCAGGAAACTCTCCACACATATTCTGACTGCGGACAGAAGAAGCATTACTATGTGTTGGCTATCCGCTATACCTCCTTCGATGTCAATGCTGTTTAAAATTATTGCTGATGTGAGACAGATGTAGTACCTGACAGCTAAACATGCCTGTTCGACTGCTGTGTTCAGGGCAGTGTGGCACCCATGGGACAATTACTCCTACTCCCACCTTTCTACAAATGTACAGTTCTGATGGCCTCCCCATTGTAGCTATATGACATTATTATGTTTTTAACCATGCAGACCTCACCATCGGTGTGTGTGTGTGCGTGTGCGTGTGTGCGTGCGTGCGTGTGTGCGTGCGTGCGTGCGCGTGCGTGCGTGCGTGCGTGTAAATTGTTAACAAGAAAGCAGCAGTTATTGTAGTTAAGAGTGGAGTGAAGATCTGAGCATTTACCCAGTGAAAGCAGCAGTCAATGCGTTATTGTAGTTAAGAGTGGAGTGAAGATCTGAGCATTTACCCAGTGAAAGCAGCAGTCAATGCGTTATTGTAGTTAAGAGTGGAGTGAAGATCTGAGCATTTACCCAGTGAAAAGCAGAGAAGGCATGATTAGATTGCTGTGTTTAACTGCTTCTTAGCACTCCATCAACGCAGCACTCACGCAAATGCAGCACCCCATCAGTGACTGTGCCCCCCCCCCATCAGATATCAAATATTCCATGGCCAACTGTTAGTGGTATTATAACAAAGTGGAAGCAACTGGGAACAACATCAACTCAGCCACAATGTGGTAGGCCACGTAAAATGACAGAGTGGGGTCAGCACATGATGAAGCACACAGTGCACAGACGTCACCAACTGTCGGCAGACTCAATAGCTAAAGACCTCCATATGGCCTTCAGCATAGCACAACAACAGTGCATAGAGAACTTCATAGAATGGGTTTCCATGGTCGAGCAGCTGCATCCAAGCCTTATGTCACAAGTGCAATCAAAGCATCGGATGCAGTGGTGTAAAGCACTTCGCCACTGTACTCTAGAGCTGTGAAGACGTGCTCTCTGGAGGGACGATTCACACTTCTCTGTTTGGCAAACTGATGGACATGTCTGGGTTTGGTGGTTTCCAAGAGAACGGTACTTGCCTGACTGCATTGTGCCAAGTGTAAAGTTTGGTGGAGGGGGGATTTTGGTGTGGGTTTTTTTTTTTTTCAGGGGTTGGGCTTGGCTCTTTCATTCCAGTGAAGGGAACTCTTAACCACTTGCCTACCGGGCACTTATACCCCCTTATTTACCAGGCCAATTTTCAGCTTTCAGCGCTGCCGCACTTTGACAATTGCACGGTTATGCAACATTGTACCCATATGAAATTTTGATCATTTTTTTCTCACAAATAGAGCTTTCTTTCGGTGGTATTTAATCGCCACTGGGCGCTTTACTTTTTGCGCTATAAATAAAGTGCAAAAAATTTGAAAAAAAAAAAGTTTCTTTGTTTCTATTATAAAATTTTTCAAACAGGCATTTTTTCTCCTTCACTGATGTGCGTTGATGAGGCAGCACTGATGGGCACTGATAGGCGGCACTGATGGGCACTGATAGGCAGCACTAAAGGGCACTGATAGGCAGTACTAATGAGGTGGCACGGATAGGCGGCACTGATAGACAGCACTAATGAGGTGTCATGGATAGGCGGCACTAATATGCAGCACTGATAGGCGGCACTGATAGGTGACACTGATGATGGGTACTGATAGACGGCACTGACTGGCGGCACTGACTGGCACAACCCCTGGGCACTGACTGGTGGCACTGACTGGCAGCACTGGTGGGCGGCACTGGTGGGTGGGCAGCACTGGTGGGTGGGCACAGGTGGGTGGCACTTCTGGGCACATGTAGGTGGCACTTCTGGGCACAGGTAGGTGGCACTGCAGAGTGGCACAGGTGGGTGCACTGCTGGGCACAGATGGGTGATCTGCTGGGCACAGGTGGGCAGAGCTAGTGGGCGCACTGCTGGGCACAGGTGGGCGGAACTTGCGGGTGGCACTGCTGGGCACCGATCATCAGGGCACTGATCATCAGTGCCCTGATGATCGGTGCCGATCCCCGCTCTGACAACTGTCGGTTCTCGGCAGTACTTTCCTCACGATCTGACAGCGTGAGGAAAGTGCAGCCGAGAACCGGCACTTGCATTTCCCTCTGATCAGCGTGTCATTGGACACCGCTGATCAGGTGGTAAAAGGCCGCTGTGATTGGCCTTTTACCACATCACGTGATCAGCTGTGTCCGTAGGACACAGCGATCATGGAGATCGCCGGGTGCGCGCCCCCTGGGGCGCGCAGGAGAGCGCGTTCTGGGAGGACGTCATATGACGTCCACTCAGAACTGGCCGGCCGCAGTGAAGCCGTCATTCGGCTATCTGCGGTCGGCAGGTAGTTAAGATGTCAGCATACCAAGACATTTTTTACAATTACATACTCCCAAATTTGTAGGAACAGTTTGGGGATGGCCCTTTCCTGTTCCAAAATGACTGCGCACCAGTGCAGAAGGCAAGGTCCATAAAGACATGGATGAATGAGTTTGGGGTGAACACCTTTTAGATTAATTAGAGTTGGGACTACAAGCCAGGCTTTCTTGTCTGACATCAGTGCCTGAACTCACAAATGCCCTTCTGGAAGAATGGTCAAACATTCCCATAGACACACTCCTGAACCTTGAGGACAGCCTTCCCAGAAGAGTTGAAGCTGTTATAGCTGCAAAGGTTGGGCCAACTCAATATTGAACCAGCAATCATAAGTAACCAAGGCATTCCCCCCCCCCCCACAACTGCACATGTACAAGGGGCATGTATGCACCCCCATACCTGATTTCCCCCCCTTCCTGGCAATTTGTTTCTTACTAAAGCACAGGTGCTCTTTAATTACTACTTTCATTACCCACCTGCCCTATTAAAAATAACAGAAAGTGTGTTGTGCAGAAAATTGCCTACGGTGAGAAAAACTGAATACATAGTTACAGCATAAACTGCATTATTTATTGAATTATTTTCCAAACAAGGATACATTGTACTACTAGAGAACACAGTTATCCTCAGTTATATTCTGAAGGTGTACCCACAAAAAAAAAATAAAACACACTAAGACACATTCTATCTTACTGCAGTAATATAGGGTACCCTACCATAATTAATATCTTTTGCCAGTTGTTTGTCATTAGATGAACTAATGCCTTTGAAAGCTGTAGTATTCCAGATCATTTTACTTCCCCAGGAAGCAATACAATTACCTGCTGCGAGGCTGTGTTTTCTAGCTGTGTCTGCTAATGAGAAAATTATTTCAGGAAATTTATTATGACATTAAAGAAGAATTTCAGCCAGAGTGAAAATTGTTGCTATAACTCACTATGGGCATCCAGCCTGTGTGTCACACATCAGAGCTAAAATTGTAGGCAAAGGATATAGAAATGGATTGACTTGGGAGGTAAAATTCCTAGAAACAACACTATGGACTAAGTCATGTCATTGGCAGATTTTTATTCTACTCTATTACAAATGAGCTATGAGCTCAGTGATAAGAATTGTTTCTTATCAACTTTCTCTGCACAAATCTCATTAGCATTTTGTAGTCAATCTCCTGTGAATAATAGGGATTCATTGGTCTGTGTAATGAGCAATGGACAAGAACAGGGAACTTGAAATAAGCCTTACAAATGTTTGATATTTAGTCCTTGGGCTGATAATCTCTGATAAAATTGAATAATAAAATAAAGGATCTACTGGGTTTGTGAAAGTTGTACTATAACAATAGACAATACTTTTTCAAATGCTTTATTTGATTGCAGCATTGAGAAAATTATGCACATCCCACAAAAAGAATCACAGATCTGGAGAAATAACACAGCATAAAACCATCAATCACCAAGCAGTGCTTTCAATGAAGATTCATCGTTCTTTGTAATCTTCTATGCCTTTTAGTGGTACAACAAGAAAATAAAATAAAATTAGGAGAGATTAAATGTCCATTTTTATGTATTTTTTAGTCTTTTATGTCAACATGAAGAAAAAACCACACAAAGCTTTCTAAATTCTTTACAAGTAAAAAACTGAAATGTCTTTGTTGCATAAATATTCACCTCCTTAGTTATCTCTGCTACATTCAGAAGTCACATAATTAGCCGAAAGGAATCCACCTATGTGCAGTTAAATCAAGGCACTATTACAACAATTTAGGAATGCAGTTCTGGATGACCACTACTAAGGCTGAGTTATTAAAAAAATACCAAACTTTGCTTATGTCCCAGAACACCATTAAAACAATGATTAAACAAAAGAGACTTCAACACAGCTGGTATCTTGCCTAAAGAAGACTATTCACCAAAAGTCAGTGATCATAGGTGTCCATTTATGGACCAGCGGTAATAGATCGCTGCTCAGTTCTCCGGCATTCTCGGAGAACACAGTTCTCCTGTGAATGCAGTTTATGAAGCAGTTCTCCGAACGAAGGGAGAACGGTCTCCAAACGCTGGAGAACGGTCTACAAACTCTGAAAAACGGCTCATTTTACTATAATCTCTCGAGATTATAGTAATAGATCAGTTTACTAAACAGAGGTAAACTATCTCTGCTTAGTTTTCGGTCCCTCTGATTCTCCAGCTCTGGGCTGGAGAATCTGGAGGGAGAACACAGATCTCCAGAGAAGGGCTGACATGATCTCCTGAGTGTCATAAACTGAGAATGACCAGAGAATAGCTGAGATCTGTTGAATCTCAGCTATTCTATGTGTCATAAACGGACACCAAAGTAAGATGGGCGTTATTCAAAGACACAACCAAGAGAACATTGGTAACTCTGAGGGAGTTGCAGATATCCATAGCTGAGATGAGAGAAACTATCCACAGAACTAAAAACCTCAGAGGCTTTATGGAAGAGTGGGAAATTCACAATTAATGAATTTTCTAAAACAATTGTGGTACAGACAGAAAATGTGTGTAAAGGTTCTATAGTCTGATGAAACTAAAAATTCTAGAAGAAAACATTCTTCAATTTACAGAATACCTAAGGCTGGGGCAGATGGTTCCCTTCCAGCAGGACAATAATCTTAAAGTGGTTCTGAAGGCCTTTTTTCCCCCTAAAATAACAAACATGTTATACTTACCTGCCCAGTGCAATGGTATTGCACAGAGTGGCCCTGAACTTACTCTTCTGGGCCCCCTGCCAGTGCTCTAGGCTCCTGCTCTTCTCTGATTCCCTCCATAGCAAACTGCTTGCTATGGGGGCACTCGTACTGACTTGCTCTCAAGCAGGGCTGTGTGCATCTATTGACACACACAGCATTGCTTGGCCTTGCTCACTCCTGCTGATGCCTGTCAATCTCTGTGTGAAGAGGAGAGAAGACTGTAGCCAGAAAAAGAGCTGGCTCGATCTAGGAGTAAGGAAAGTATTTAGAGGGGAAAGGGGGAACAGCAACTCCTAAAACATTTTTTACCATACTGCAGGGAAAGGTAAAAAACATTTTAGCTTTGGAACCACTGTAAACTTACTATCAAAGCTACTGTCAGGAACCATCGTGACTCATGGGTCTACACATGCGTAGGTGCTTGCCGAGACGTATAGGTGGCAGGGCACTAGGACCCAGGCGCACCTGTCATCTGGACAGTACTAGGCAGGCACTGGGACCCAGGCTATGCCTGTCAGGTGCAGGGCGGGCTATTTAAATTAGCCCTGCACAGACACTTGTGGCCGAATGGTCTTTGTATCCTGTTACCTGTGTGTGAGTACTTCTGATCTGGATTGTTTTGACCTTGTTGCCTTTTCCCGTCCTGACCCCTTGGCTTGCCTGACTCTGCTCTTGGATGTTCCCGTTGAGATCTGACCTTCTAGTATTGACCCTGCGTGTGACCCGACTATCCTTTGCCTACCGTTTTGTACCTTACCAATCTGCTAGTTACCGACCCGGCCTGCATGACTCTGATTTAGCTCATCCATCCACCCACCCCGCAGGGATCACTAGGCTTCCTTACATCAGACTCCTAGCTCTCTGGAGCCCCTGTCAGACTCCTCTACCCCTGTTGGAGATACCTGGTACCGGAGCGCTCCAAGTCCATCCCCACCATCAGGGGCCCTGGTGAACAAGTGCTCCGGTGCTTAGACTCCGCACTCTGGGGAGGCTCTACCGGGGGACTGATAGAGGTGCTGTCAGGCGGTCCGTTACAATATCAGTATAGATATCCAGCATAATATTTTTTGCCATTGAGATCTGATGTAAAGCTAAATCAGAGTCATGCAGGTCGGGTCGGTAACTAGCGGATCGGTAAGGTACAAAACGGTAGGCAAAGGATAGTCGGGTCACACGCAGGGTCAATACCAGGAGGTCAGATCTAAACAGGAACATCCAAGAGCAGAGTCAGGCAAGCCAAGGGGTCAGGACGGGAGAAGGCAACAAGGTCAAAACAATCCAGATCAGAAGTACTCACACACAGGTAACAGGATACAAAGACCATTCGGCAACAAGTGTCTGTGCAGGGCTAGTTTAAATAGCCTGGGTCCCAGTGCCTGCCTAGTACTGTCCAGACGACGGGTGCGCCTGGGTCCTAGTGCCCTGCCACCTATACGTCTCGGCAGACACCTACGCATGTGTAGACCCATGCGTCACGATGGTTCCTGACAGCTACACTTCAGTTTAAACTAAGAAAACAAATGTGTTTGAATATCCCAGTCAATGTCCAGACCCTAATCCAATTGAGATTCTGTGGCAAGGCATGAAAATTTCTATTCACCAGCAGTGTCAGATGTGACCTAACAGAGCTAAAGCAAATTTGCCAAGAGAATGTGAAAAAATTGCAAGACCCAAAGCTGGTAGAAACTTGGACCAAATTAAATAAATCTGCAACTGCAGTCAAAAGTAAATTTGATTGCTTACAGATATAAGGTGGAAACAAAGAGTGTGTGTGTGTGTGTGTGTGTGTGTGTGTGTGTTGTTTTCCAAGTTTTATGAATCAGACCCAACAAATGTGTGTGATTGTTTTATGGTTAGGCTGCTTACTACATGAAAACGTTCAAAACCATCTGTGTATGTCCAGTGTCTATCTGATATAACACATTGATTTGCACTGTTTTGAAACACCTCATTGTATAAAGGTAATCATGTACAGTACATTGCAACCTAACTGCACATTCTCAATTCAATTGCCTTTAGATTTACTAAAATCTATGTATTAATCCATTCAATCTGTATCCAATCAGACACACCCTTGCATTACATAGTTGTTGGTATCCATAAACAAGATAGTGTACAAGATTGATTTCTCTGTATATACCTTATAAATAAAGGTTCTAGAATGTTATAGTGGGCATTTTTTTCTGGGACCACAATACTGAGCCGCCTAATTATTGTATTTTTAGCAGTCACAAGCCTATTGCTATGCTAAACTTGGATAATGTCTAATTAGTCAGGGCCTAAATTTTGATTTTACAGATGGCAGGATTGCTACAGACTCCCCCCATTACCAAGCATTTACATAACAGGTGAAGGCATTTTCTCCATGTTCTGCTCTCTTATTCATGAGAAGCAAAAACAGCACTGCAATCAAAACACAGCTACAGTTATGAACAGGTCATGGCTGCATTCTCAATGTATGTAAGCAAAAAGGGTCATGTTTGTTTCTTAATGCATTAAGATACAAAGTGCATTAAAAATTAATGTCTACCCTAACACTGTGCTCTGTAAATCATGATAAGAAATTGTTGACACTTTTGCATTAATGCAAGGCATAGAGTGAATGGGAACCAAACCAGGACATTTATTAAGTACCAAATGGCCATAGAGTAGGCATCAGGGCTCTAGGTGGTTTTTAGAGATGCTTTAAGCTTAGTAAAAATTGCATTCTTTAGCCCACTGTAACTACTTATATCATTGTAGAAGTCCCCAAGGAAGAGTAATCCCCCCCCATCCCCTACACATTCACATACACACACAAATCGTGGCATTAGCCCTTTTTCAGAAGTAATGGATAAACATCATCATTGAATGTTCTTCAGTTCTATCAGTTGACGTTGTCAGCTTTGTTTGCACTGGCTGGCATTGCCAGAAGATACTTAGAGAGTTTGAGAGGTGGGAGAGGCCAAGGGTTCCCATATAAGGTACTAATAGTTTTATAGTAGCCATCCTGGTGGTAGCTCTGGGACTAAAGCGGAGCTTCAGTCATTTTTGTGTTTATGAAAAGTCAGCAGCTACAACAACTGTAGCTGCTGACATTTAATACACACACTTACCTGTTCCAGAGTCCAGCGATGTGCTGACCTGTGCTGTCCCTTCTCTGCTTCTTCTCTCCTTGGAATCACAACTGCGGGCATCAGGCTGTGACAGTTTGAAACTTCACATCCAGGTGCCCACTACGCATGCGCTAGTCGCGCTTTGCATTCTGATTGGTCCAGCAGTCTTCTGAGAGCTGTGAAGTTTCCCAGGAGACTGCGGGAAGAAGGAGGGGGCCAAACTTCTGGCTCAGTTTGCCGCGGTGAAGTGAGCCGGATGTTCGGCCCCCTCTTTCTTCCCAAAACCAGGTACCCACATCCCCCCGAGTTGCACTGCGCATTCTGATTGGTCTGGCAGTGTTCTGGGACCGTGGTGAACTGAGCTGAAAGTGGGAGCAGGTACCTGTCAAAAACAGGTATCCGCTCCCTTCCAAAAGGAACCAAATATGGCAGTGAAGGGGGGGAGGCAAACAAGCGGAGCTTCCACTTTTGAGTGGAACTCCGCTTAAGTGCATTGAACCATAGCTACAGTCATAGCAAATCAATAATTATCATAGGGCACAGGGAGCTCAGTACTGCCTGGATGATTTCATGCAGCAACAACACCTAACATATAGTGTTTGAAAGTGGAATAGTTTAGGACCCCCTAGTAGATTATCTTAAAGAAAATGAACATGCTACACTATTAGCTATTCTTAAAATAGCACAGCAGTGGCTTGGCATATAAAATGGAATTTGGAAAGGCTCTTAAAGTTTTCTTTTCCTTACAGTCAAGGATTTCTTTAGTTTTCTAGTAAACATAATCACATATGCTTACACTTTTGTTTCAAACATTTTTCTATGGAATATGAATGAACCATGCTGTAGATTTAATTGTATCTTATAGTAGCACCATATTATATTTGTACTATCAGGAGTGAGGGCACACAATTGCTAAGTATTTTTAACATTTACATGCTTGTCTTTGCATAATGTAGGTAATATAATGTGGGTGTTAAGACCTGTAAAGTGTATATATTTTCTATTTATGTTCAGTGCTGAAGTCAGAAAAAGCAATTGAGCAGAACCAATAAGCTAATTTTTCATGGTTTGTGTTGCAAATTAGAAAGTCACAGCAATAAATGCTACAGCTGTGTTCTTTCACTATAAAAATGATTATTTAATTAACAAATATGTTTAGCTTTGACAACTATTTCCATACCAATATACAGGATCAACTTTAAGTTACATGGCCAGGTTCACACACTTGGCACTGAATTCATATTTGTTTATTACACATCTACACCTGTTAGAGGTGTGGGGCAGTGTTGCCTTAGTCATTCATTACCAGAGTCTGGTAATCCATTTTGACCTGCCTGCTTCTTCTCATCCCGCCTCTTAGAATTATAAAATATAGTACTACCCCCTCAGGAACTGCTGGTTATATTGTGTCCTCTGTTGTTACCTTGATCTCTGCAAAGACCTCTGCACCTTTGACACCTCAGGTATACACATCAATAGACTGATAACATTTGACTAGTGCCTCAGGGTCACCCTGGAATGAGACTCGAGACTGCAGAGTATAATGACAAAATATATTGAGAAATGAGTGCTCAAAAATAACAGAAGATTACAATGAAGAACACTTTTTGACATATACAGTTTTGAATATCAAACAAAGTAGTAGGAGTGCCACCTTATGTTCTGGTAAGGTCAGCATAAACTGCAGCTTTTCCCACTAGAAATGAGCAACATAAGGCAATGGTGAACTTGGCATCAACAGAATAATGGCTAAGTCACCTAGAGTCATTCATGGTTAGGAGTCTAGGGCCTAGACTATAATGCAATAACTGCAAGGCAACTGTAAACTGTTGACTATGCAGGATAACAAGTACTCTAACTCAGTCCTTAAAGTAAGTCTTCTGCCGGTTATGTTTGGAGCTCTTGAAGATGTTGATGCACTTGAGGAAATTGTTTCTGCAACAAGGAAACGGGTTGAAGAACACTGGATTCCTAGGAGCACTGAGTGGAGAAATGTTCATCAAGGGGTTGATTATATCAGAAGTATTATATTAGATAGGTTAGTTAATATGTCACAAAGGGTTAATATCCACCCACCGACTCCACAATACCGGTATTAAAAGGTCTCCTTTAGTGATGAACGGGGACCCCTTTAGGATTGGAAGGATTCCAATTGAGCTTATGTAGCTATCAGACAACCATAGTCCTGCGATGCAGCTGCAACCTTTAGCTAGGCTTGGCAGGGTCACGGCTGGAATCCACAGATCTGGGCCTCTTCGATACTAGGTCTCAGGATGATTCCAGAGCATTTACATTTTGGGCAATACACTTTGTTATTTATTTTAAGATCAAATCTGCCTCATCTATCCCTCTTTTTATTGCAGCCCAACCAAGCTACTCACTTACTGTTTACCTACTATAAAATATGTGTGGCTCTTGCCTCAGATAAATCACCCTAACTTTTACTGCTTGATGAAAAGTCAGGTGTTACAGCCAAAACTGCAGAAAAAGTATATTTTTTTAAAATTATTCAGACTTGGGTGCTGCTGCTGTAATTAAGCCAAGTTAAATGTTACAATTAGAAAAACCAATTACACATCCATAGTGTGGCACTGTCACAAAATGCTGCTTTCACTGCTCTGCACTTTCCTACTGTCACATACCACACACTCCACAGTTATGCACTTCTATTCCATACTGCTCAGTGCCCTACTGTGCTTGCTACTAATAGCAGATTTCTGTGTACTGATCTGCACTTCAGGTTGGGAAAGGGAGTGGGGCCTGTCAGGTAGGCTATACAGGGCCCCATGATTTTGTCAGGATGTTTGAATGATTATATAAGTTAGCTATCATGATCTTTTCATCAATCAATGTATAAGAGTGCCTCCAATATAAAAATAAATTATTAAAAATAATTAAGCTGATCAATTCATTATTCCTGAGATATGTTGCCCTATGCAGATATTGTGTGACATTATGGACTGTGAAACTAGAAATGTAAATTAAGATTTATTTTACAAGAAATCACTTAACACCATGATAACAATGGAATTGATATTGACACAGACTCTAAGATTGTCTTCACAATACATTTCTAAATGTATCTGATACAGCCTATGTACAGTGCCTTGAAAAAGTATTCATACCCCTTGAAATTTTCCACATTTTGTCATGTTACAACCAAAAGCAGAAATCTATTTTATTGGGATTTTATGTAATAGACCAATACAAAGTGACACATAATTGTGAAATGGAAAGAAAATAATAAATGGTTTCAAATTGTTTTACAAATAAATATCTTAAAAGTCTGGCCTGCATATGTATTCAGTCCCCCTGAGTCAATCCATTGTAGAACCACCTTTCACTTCAAATACAGCTGCAAGTCTTTTGGGTATGTCTCCACCAGCTTTGCACATCTAGAGAGTGACATTTTTGCTCATTCTTCTTTGCAAAATAGCTCAAGCTCTGTTATATTGGATGGAGAATGTCAATTTTCAAGTCTTGCCACAGATTCTCAATTGGATTTAGGTCTGGACATTGGCTGGGCCATTCTAACGCATGAATATGCTTTGATCTAAACCATTCCATTGTAGCTCTGGCTGTATGTTTAGGGTTGTTGTCCTGTTGGAAAGTGAACCTCCGTCCCAGTCTCAAGTCTTTTGCAGACTCTAACAGGTTTTCTTCTAAGATTGCCCTGTGTTTGGCTCCATCCATCTTCCCTTAAACTCTGACCAGCTTCCCTGTCCCTGCTGAAGAGAAGCATCCCACAAGAAGATGGTGCTACCACCATGTTTCATGGTGGGGATGGTGTTCAGGGTGATGTGCAGTGTTAGTTTTCTGCCACACATAGAGTTTTGCTTTTAGGCCAAAAAGTTCAATTTTGATCTCATCTGACCAGAGCACCTTCTTCCACACATTTGCTGTGTCCCCCACATGGCTTCTCGCAAACTGCAAACGGGATTTCTTATGGCTTTCTTTCAACAATGGATCTCTTCTTGCCACTCTTCCATAACGGCCAGATTTGTGGAGTGCAGGACTAATAGCTGTCCTGTGGACAGATTCTCCTACCTGAGCTGTGGATCTCTGCAGCTCCTCCAGAGTTATCATGGACCTCTTGGCTGCTTCTCTGATTAATGCTATCCTTGTCTGGCCTGCCAGTTTAGGTGGATGGCCATGTCTTGGTAGGTTTGCAGTTGTGCCATACTCTTTCCATTTTTGGATAATGGATTGAGCAGTGTTCTGTGACATGTTCAATGTTTGGGATTTTTTTTATAACCTAACCCCGCTTTAAACGTATCCATAACTTTATCTCTGACCTGCCTGGTGTGTTCTTTGGCCTTCATAATGCTGTTTGTTTCCTAATGTTCTCTAACAAACCTCTGAGTGCTTCGCAGAACAGCTATATTTACACTGAGATTAAATTACACACAGGAGGATTTTATTTACTAATTAGGTGACTTCTGAAGGCAATTGGTTCCACTAGATTTCAGTTAGGGGTATCAGAGTAAAGGGGGCTGAATACAAATGCACGCCACACTTTTCAGATATTTTTTTGTAAAAAAAATTTAAAAACCATTTATCATCTTCCTTCCACTTCACACTTATGTGACACTTTGTGTTGGTCTATCACATAAAATCCCAATAGAATACATTTACATTTTTGGTTGTAACAGGAAAAAATGTGGAAACTTTCAAGGGGTATGAATACTTTTTCAAGGCACTGTATGCTAGACTATATCAAGTAATTAGTTCCCTCTAGTAGATGACTTAACAAATTGTACTAAATTTGGCCAACAATAATCTGATTTTGACCAACTAGGCCTATTAACCCTCTGCAGCTGAGTTAAAGGGTGGAGTCCATTGCTAAATTGTGCCTGTATGGCAAACATACAATATTCTAATCTTGAAGTAATAGGGTTACATAGCAGGAATATCAAATAACCCTCCAAGTAGAAAGGGATCACTTGGGCTGAAAGGATAGGGTCTTAGTATGTCTGCCAACCAAACCCTCAAGAGGGCAACCAATGGGTAGAGATGGATCAAGCTTAAGATGGTGTCTATCTTTCAAAATTGTGTCTTTTCAAGATGGAGGATGTGTGTCCCATGATGTGTGATGATGGATGATGAGTGTATAATGATGTGATGATCTGAGGCCAAGGAATGAGCTCAGGCATGTTCTGATTCTAGTCCAAACCCACCTGAGGGATTCTGCCAGGAAACTTGCTGCAGAAAGCCAATCCTAAACAGCTGAGGCATTCCCTGCCTCATGGGTTTGGACTAGAATCAGAACATGCCTGAGCTCATTCCTAACCTTAAGCAGTAATATGAGTGGCTGAAGAGATGGGAAGAGATCAGCAGCGTTGGAGATACAAAAATAGCTTACAATGTACACACCTGCCGTTACTGGCATTGCGTGTGCTGGCTCTGGGGAGGAGGCAGGTCCTCGGGGCACATTGGCCTGTTGGAGGTCCGGGGTTCCTATTGTGAACAGTCATGTGGTGTGGACCAGACAGTGCTGTTGTTTCATGATGTTTCTTTGACACTCTTGTCATTTGTGAGTATAATAACTATCATTTTTATCAATACATGATTTTTAAGGTAATGCACTAGGCCCATGCACCATCTGTTTGTTTTCTTTGCATCCAATGTATTTGGACTTCCCTGGTCCTTTAAGGGCAGCAAGGCGTGCACTTTCCAGGACATTCAAGATGTAGTTGTAGCCCCTGCTGAGTCCATTCCCAAATGCATGTATTTGTGTTTGTCATTTTATGTTGGTATTATTTGATCACCAACAGGGTTTTTATTTTTTATCATATAAATGAAAAAAGTCTGAACATTTTTTTAAAAAACCCAATATTTTCGATTTTCTGTTATAAAACATACCGAATAAAAAAAAAATCTAATTTCTTCATAGATGTAGGCCAAAATGTATTCTGCTAATTGTCTTTGGTAAAAAAAAATCCCAATCAATGTACATCATTATTTAGTCTGTAGGAATGTTATAGCATCCACAAACTATGTTATATATATATATATATATATATATATATATATATATATATATATATATATATATAATATAGTGCTGTTGCGCTTAGGAATAGATATTCATGCAACTTTGATAAGTATACGCTGCAGTCCTAATTTGTGAACCAATAACACAAAAACAAACAAAATACTATGTGGACCGCGCATAAATTAAGTGCATTAAATTTGACAATACATGAGTAATTTGGGACTAGCCCAATGCATGATGGCAAGAATGGCACCAATATTCATTCCTGGGAATTATGCGATCTGGCTGATAGTAACCAATAGGATGATGACCAGCGTGGATATAAATGACAGTGTAGTTTCAAAAGAGCCTTTTTAAACTTTCTCCTCTCCTCCGAGGCAGTAAACCAAGTTTCAGCATGTGAACAGAAACAAAAGCAAACATCCCATAGCGTAAAACCATAAAAAACTTTAATGATGGGGGAGAAATAAGAATAAAACTCACAACAAAGTGCCCATAACCTGTCACTCAGTGTATTCAGCCTTGCTGCCTGTGAATAGGAACCAAGATGGCCGCAGTGTTCCAGCGTGCGTACCAAAGGGCGGAAATGACGTCAGCAGAAGTTGCGTCTTCAAACCTCGACCAGTTTCGATCAATGATGATGATCCAGGTTATGGGCAGGAGAAGGAGAGGAGAGGAGAAAGTTTAAAAAGGCTCTTTTGAAACTACACTGTCATTTATATCCATGCTGGTCATCATCCTATTGGTTACTATCAGCCAGATTGCATGATTCCCAGGAATGAATATTGGTGCAATTCTTGCCATCACGCATTGGGCTACTCCCAAACCAGGCGCTTAAGACCAACCTAGAGATAGGTAGTCCACGGCTAACAGTGAGTGCACATCCATGTGGGGCACCAATTGAGCACAGAGGAGCACCTGTCATTTTTTGCACAAAGTTCACCAATTAGTATTCAACACTTGGGCACTTTATTTTTCCAAATTGGGACTGAATGTTACAATTATTCACTTTGTATACAGTGGGGCAAAAAAGTATTTAGTCAGCCACCAATTGTGCAAGTTCTCCCACTTAAAAAGATGAGAGAGGCCTGTAATTGGCATCATAGGTAGACCTCAACTATGAGAGACAAAATGAGAAAAAAATCCAGACAATCACATTGGCTGATTTGGAAAAAATGTATTTGCAAATTATGGTGGAAAATAAGTATTTGGTCAATATCAAAAGTTCATCTCAATACTTTGTTATATATCCTTTGTTGGCAATGACAGAGGTCAAACGTTTCCTGTAAGTCTTCACAAGGTTGGCACATACTGTTGCTGGTATGTTGGCCCATTCCTCCATGCAGATCTCCTCTAGATCAGTGATGTTTTGGGGCTGTCGCTGGGCAACACGGACTTTCAACTCCCTCCAAAGGTTTTCTATGGGGTTGAGATCTGGAGACTGGCTAGGCCACTGCAGGACCTAGAAATGCTTCTTATGAAGCCACATCTTTGTTGCCCAGGCGGTATGTTTGGGATCATTGTCATGTTGGAAGACCCAGCCATGTTTCATCTTCAATGCCCTTGCTGATGGAAGGAGGTGTGCACTCAAAATCTCACGATACATGGCCCCATTCATAATGTCCTGTACATGGATCAGTCGTCCTGGTCCCTTTGTGGGGAAACAGCCCCAAAGCATGTTGTTGCCACCCCCATGCTTCACAGTAGGTATGGTGTTCTTTGGATGCAACTCAGCATTCTCTCTCCTCCAAACACGACGAGTTGTGTTTCTACCAATCAGTTCTATTTTGGTTTCATCTGACCATATGACATTCTCCCAATCCTCTTCTGGATCATCCAAATGCTCTCTAGCAAACTTCAGATGGGACCGGACATGTACTGGCTTAAGCAGGGGGACACGTCTGGCACTGCAGGATCTGAGTCCCTGGCGGCGTAGTGTGTTACTGATGGTAGCCTTTGTTACGTTGGTCCCAGCTCTCTGCAGGTCATTCACTAGGTCCCCCCGTGTGGTCCTGGGATTTTTGCTCACTGTTCTTGTGATCATTTTGACCCCACGGGGTGAGATCTTGCGTGAAGCCCCAGATCGAGGGAGATTATCAGTGGTCTTGTATGTCTTCCATTTTCTAATTATTGCTCCCACAGTTGATCTGTTCACACCTAGCTGCTTGCCTATTGCTGATTCAGTCTTCCCAGCCTGGTGCAGGTCTACAATTTTGTTTCTGGTGTCCTTCGACAGCTCTTTGGTCTTCACCATAGTGGAGTTTGCAGTGTGACTGTTTGAGGTTGTGGACAGGTGTCTTTTATACTGATAACAAGTTCAAACAGGTGCCATTGATACAGGTAATGAGTGCAGGACAGAGGAGCCTCTTAAAGAAGAAGGTACAGGTCTGTGAGAGCCAGAAATCTTGCTTGTTTGTAGGTGACCAAATACTTATTTTCCACTATAATTTGCAAATAAATTCTTTCCAAATCAGCCAATGTGATTGTCTGGATTTTTTTTCTCATTTTGTCTCTCATAGTTGAGGTCTACCTATGATGCCAATTACAGGCCTCTCTCATCTTTTTAAGTGGGAGAACTTGCACAATTGGTGGCTGACTAAATACTTTTTTGCCCCACTGTATGTGAACCATTATTACTCATTTATTGTCAAATTTAATGCACTTAATTTATGCGCAGTCCACATGGTACTTTGTTTATGGTGTATATATATATATATATATATATATATATATATATATATATAGTATTTAAAAAATGATCAATATTGATGTACTGACAACTGATCTCATATCTTGAGGCCCTGAAAACACCAGGACAGTACAAATATCCCCAAAATTACCCCTTTTTGGAATGTAGACAGTCTGAGATATTTAGTAAGAGGCATGGCAAGTTTTTTTGAAGCTGTAATGTTTTTGTCACAATTTCTTGGAAAAGGAAGAAATTAATAAAATTAGTTTGTTTTCACTATTTTTTTTTACATGCTGTCACCAGCGCAGTACAGTGTCATGATATCACTGGCATAGCAGTGATCAAGGACACTGACTGGAGACATGTTAAAAAGAAATACTAATATTCAATATTTAAAAATGATTAATTATTTAACATGTTTTTTTTTTTTTATTTTTATACTATTTTTTTTTATACTTTCATCAGAGTAGTTCAATGTTACCATAGTTATTTTTACACTTTGATTACTGGCACAATGAAGATCATTGCATGGGCAATGCTCTGAACTATCATGAATGTGTTAGGTTCATGACAGTTCAAAATACTAGTGATCTGTGAATAGCTACAGTTAATCACATGGCACAGGGGGCTGTGATTGGCCCATGTACCATGTAATAGCTGTGGGCCAATCACATACATAACAGCTTTGTTGACATTGTGATCCTGTGATCACATAGCTGTCACATGATTACCGGGTCCCAAGTACCAGGATCTGCATTCGCGGACAAAGCAGTCACAGGGGGTGGGGGGGTTTCCCCTAGTGTCAGTACAGGCAAAATGATGTACAGGTACATTGCTTTGCCTGTACATGACGCCCGCCCTCAGTAAAAGTGCTGTGGGCAGTCGGCAAGTGGTTAACTTTCGTCTTGTTCTTACGTAAAAAAAAATCCATTTCCAGCTGTCTGAATCTATTTCAGTGTACCCAGGATTATTCTACTTTCAGGTTTATTTACTTGATAAGCTCACTTGCTCACTGTGTTGGGATATTGGCTTCAGCAGTATCTCCTTGTTTCGACAAACAATTCCTCAAGATACTTTTATTATTAACTGGGAAACATTTCATATGATGCTGAATCTTGGCCTATCTGACAACCCCTGTTTTATAGTTTAAAATTAGAGAACTCATATATCATAATTTTAATAGAGGCTCTGACACTGTCTAAAGGCATCTGGCTCTCACTACACAAGCTGTTAGCTGTTAACTCTTTCTTTACTCAGTCTACCCTGCACAGCTCTTTTGACTAGGCTTCCAGGCTTTCTACTCCAGATCTTTCTTGTGATCCCCAGTTTCTTCTTCCTATCACTAATATACATAAAAAAGGTTTTATAGCCTTCCTTAAAGGATTTAGCAACTGCTTCCACTTTTTTGTGGTTTTATAGCACTAATGATATATTTTACCTTTAAACCGGTAGTAAACCACACCTAGGAAGAAAAAGAAAATTGGCTCCGGGTGGTTTTAGTCATAATGTGCTAGTATGCACCATATACTAGCACACTATGACAGACTTACCTGAAACTGAAGCCCTCCAGTGGCGAGCTGTTATGGGTCACAGTGCTTCCATCTTCACCTGGTCCTCCCTCCTTCCCAGGCTTCAGCTGTATGAATGGTTGAGCCACGAAGACATCACTCCTGCCCATGCGTGCGCGAGACCAGGTTGCAGCACAAAGCTGTGAAAGAACGGCATGCTTATGCTGTTCCTTCAGAGCGCATGCACCGGTGACGTCTCCGGCTGCTGAAAAAGTAAATATCTCCTAAACAGTGCATGCTTAGGAGGCATTTACTGTACCTAAAGGTAAGCCTTATTATAGGCTTACCAGTAGGTAAAGATCAAAGAAGTGGCTTTACTACCACTTTAATGTCTGTTTTTTTATTTCCCTATCAGCTACATTTGTTTCTTTATATCTTCTAAATTATTTTTTTTCTCTCTCACCATCCTACTCACATCTGTAGGGATCCATAACAGTTTTCGCTTCCGTTTACTCTCCCTTTAATTTGTCTGACATATATTGTACAATAGTTGCAGTTGGAATATTTCAGTTAATGTCAGCTATGCTGAAATCTATAGAAACTCACTCTTCATGTACTCTGAGTAAGCTCCTCAGTCAACAGGCTATCATAATTCTCAGACTCTCTTGGTGGCCTGTATACTACACCAATTCTGGGTTCTTTTTACATAGCAATGACCAGCTATGCCAAGATCTAGTTGTAAAAATAGACAAATATTTTGTGGAATTTATATTAGTCAAACAGTTTTTTTTTAATTTGCATATACTAATTATTTAAGATATCCTGAATAATAATCTCTGAAGCATGAAATCGAGTTTAATTGAGCTATTGGTTAAGAAATGATGCTCAGTTACAGTTCACATGCATGTAAATTACTTTCTGGGTGTTATTTTCTTTAATTAAACCCAGTTAATAAGCTCTAAATTCCTAATTAACCAAAATTAACGGACTTACCATTGACTGAAAAAATATGCAGCTGATTCCACATGAAAAGGGATTCCAAGAGGCTGTAATGTGTGCATATGGATGGAAGTCTAAGTCAGCGTTTCTCAACCTTTTCTCAGTCAAGGTACCCTATAAAATTATGGACAGTCCCGAGGCAACCTTTAAAATTATAAACAGTCTTGAGGCACCCCATTCTAAAGTGTGAAAAACTATTCTAATAGTTTTATACAATGCAGCAACATCCACACATGTAGGACACCCAATATTGGAGGTGATTTGTTCTTCCACTGGTACTGACTAGTATTCCAGTGTTCCTCTTCTCCCTTGGTTTTTCTCCATGACTGAGCTAATGTGACCCCAGCACTGCTGTAGAGGGGCAGGGGAGGGTCAAACTAGGATGCTGTGCAGGCAGGTGACATCCTCCTTATCAACTGATGATGTCATTGGTTGTCAGGACACCGGTGGCTAGAAGGCCGTAATGTTGCACAGTAAAAACATGTGCCTTTGTGTAACTAAAAGGCAGGCTTGTTCCACCTGCTGGCTTGTATACAAGTTTTGGGAAATTTTTAGATATTTTGCCAAAGCACCCCTGAAGAAACGCCTGGGCACCCTGGTTGAGAAAGGCTGGCTTAAGTAAATTAAATATCTACAGAAAGTATCTGAGTAATACTCAGAGGCAAGTCAGTCCTTTCAGGCTCCAACAGTATCTCTTCAAAGGGATAGTTCTCTTTACCAAAAAGCTGCCTATGCAGATAAGAGATGTCTGTAGACAAAAACAAACTTTGCAGCGCTGACTAAAGTTGAATAGTGCCCTTGCTATAGGTGTAGGCCATTACCATACCTCCTGAAGTCTGACTGGAAAACTCCCAGAGCATTTCTAGGTGAGGCCTAGTCATTACACAGGAGTGAGCTCTCAGACACTGAGCTCAGAGTTACTGCATCAAGGGAGAGAGAGAGAATGTGAAGGGTTTTGATTCAGAGAAAGAGCTCACTCCTGTGATGGTGGAGGTGAGCAGTAATCACTAGGCTTCATGAAGCAATGTCCTAGCAACATCCTGGGAGTATTTCAGTCAGGCTTCATGAGGTACATAAATGGCTTACACCTATAGCAAGCGTAATATTCAACTTTAGTCAAAAACACACAATTTGTTATTAATCAAAGACACCCCTTATCTGCAAGGCCGCTTTCTGGTAACGATGAACTAACAGTTTGAAACAACTAAGAATGGCATCATAAGCGAAACAAGTAAGTATTAAAAGCCCTCTTTTTCTGGCACCATTTTTTAAAATGTCCTATAGGTAGTGACAGGGTTCCTTTCATGGGTAGTGTACATGGCCTTATCCCAATTCATTTTGTTGAATTTAGGTCATACACTTAACACCCACTAAAGCACTCATCTCCTTTCTTACAATCAAAAGTGAACATTATACATTATATTCAGTTATGATTTTATATTTATTTAATAAGCCACAAGGACAACACAAGTAACAATAGAGTTTAAGGGGTATTTAAAGGGGTAGTAAACTCAGGAGCACACATCCAAAGCAATCATAAGGCCACAATGCTAAACATTTTTACTGTTTTTGAAGCTTTGTATCCTCTGTATTTCTGCCAGCCGAAGTTGGCACCATATTTGCAATTATCTTCTGATCCTGATGTTTACCCCCACTGTGCAGTAACTATTAACCAAGGCTTGTTTTTGCTCAATGTTATCATGGCAACAGAGCCCCACATAACCAGTTGGAATACATATGTGTTGATACATAACGACAATGTTCACACGGTGTGTTTCAGGAAATTATCAATGAGTCAGCATTCTCGCAGGATTGCATTGCATGGCACCTGTATGTAAAGACTGACAGCACACTGACCATCCTGGGAGTATTCCAGTCAGGCTTCATGAGGTACCATACATAAATGGCTTATACCTATAGCAAGCGTAATATTCAACTTTAGTCAAAAACACACGCTTTGTTATTAATCAATGACATTTTGCTCAATGTTATCATGGCAACAGAGCCCCACATAACCAGTTGGAATACATATGTGTTGATACATAACGACAATGTTCACATGGTGTGTTTCAGGAAATTATCAATGAGTCAGCATTCTCGCAGGATTGCATTGCACAGCACCTGTATGTAAAGACTGACAGCACACTGACCGTGACATCAACACTGGCAAAATGTGTAAGTCTGAGTGTTTTGGCTTGGTGTCTATTAAGGTTCTTGTGGTAAACCCAAGGAAGCTTAGATCTCTGCAGTGTATTAATGTGCTTTTTCTAAACAAAAATGCTGTAATAATGTACATACAAACTATTACAATGTTACGAATAAAATGCAAGACTGGTAGATATACAGCAAGCAAAATGATGCTACCTACTTCCTAACAAATAAACATGAACTATGGCCTGTGTACAATTGAAAGATGCTGAAAGGTTACTTAGTTCAGGTTAACCTCCCTGACGGTATTCCCGAGTGTAGCTCAGGGTAAAGTTTCAGTACTAAAAGCGGTAACCCCGAGCTACACTCGGGCTTACCATGCGGCGTTGCTCAGGGATTCACTGCAGCACTTACCTTGTCCTTCACTCCCACGATGCGTCCCCTGCAGCGTCCCTGGCCATCTCCTCCGGCCGATGCTGGCATCCGGCTTCCGTTGTCTGGTCCCTGTGACGTCAGGACGTACGGTCGCTGAAACCGGCGGCAAATTTGAAAATTTAAAAAAATTAAATTTTTTTTTAAACGATTATTACATAGTAAAACATTGCTGTTTCAAAGCATTTCACATACATTTTGTCCCTACTGCTTTGTCCTGTGCCCTGCCTGCATTTTTACTGTTCTTTCTGCCTGGAAACTTAGAAAAGTCCATGGCGTCCAAAAAGCTCCCCTTTATGTCAAAATCGGTTTTAGACCGGCTAGAGAACAGTGATAGTAAATCAGAACCACTTGCAGAATTGAGTGATAATGGTTTGTGGGGAAATTCGTCATCAGACACTGAAAACAATTTTGCGACTTTGCTGAGCGATGTGCGTACTTGGCGCTATATTTAAAATTTCGGTGTTTTTGGTTTGATTATATTATGGAATTAAATTTATTATTATTATATTGTTATTTTTTATGATTATTTATTAAATTATAATTTATGATTTCGTGTTTCAAGTTTTATCATATCCGGAATGTTTACTAGACTCTTGTTCGGACAAATTTCAGTGAGTTATTCCAAAATTACAGGCCTACAATAAAAAAACTACATATTTTCATGCAAAAAAATGGTACCGCTTTCAGTACCAAAAATCTGAAATAACCATACCGCTAGGGAGGTTAAAGCGGCCTTTTGATTTCTATAGGCAATGAGGACACCAGGCTTACTGTACAGCAATTGCAGGAAACTGGGTGAAAAATCGCAATCAAGTGTAGTTTGTTCTGGCACAGACCATCATTGGTGTTACATTATTACAGAGTCCTTCCCTCAGTCTCTGATGTTTTTTGATTTAGAAACAATAGGTAGCCAATCCCACATGTGCACGTGTCCTTTTTTCCAACTATTACATTGATGTAAATATTCTCCAATTCAACCTCTAGCTGGCCCAGAATATAACAATAGTATCTAAACTCTTATTGTTTTAGAAGACAGCTTGAGTAAATAGTTTTCAGTTACATTTGTTTGAGAAAGTGTCACTCAAACAATCAAAGAAACTTGATGTCTATTTCTAAGACAAACAAACAAACACAAACAAACAAACAGTTCCTTCCATGTAAGTCTGAGAAAAAAATAATAAAACAGACATATTTTTATTACAAGAGTTAAATAAACAGAACGGAGCTCAATGGCACCGCATCCTATAAATATACTTGAAACAAGAAAAAATAAAACTCCAAAAGAATTGGATTTTTAAGGTACCCTTAACAGAAATTACAACAAAAAATAAAGTAGAATATTTTTTAATTTAATCCATACAAACATTTTTGAATGGGTAGAATCCACAGTTTAGTTATTAATCATTATACATTGTCCACGTGCAGTGATCTCAACATGTTTTGCCCATTTCAGGGTTCTTTAGTAGATATAATACAACACACCTGAAGTAAACAAATTCATATTAATTACATTAAAAAACAAAAACAAACAAAAAACAAAATATACAGATAGATTTTTGCATCTTGTATATCTACATTACAATCTTTTAAACAGAGTACAATATATATGTATGCTATGAAGATTGATGGAGGGCATCTTACCAATATGTAACAACAAGCTGGGAACCATTCAAAGAAGTTCAAAAGTAGTTCTGATACAGAACCAGTAAGGCATGGCGATCAAAACGGTCGAACCCCCATACACCCAAGGCAGGGCGGGATATATTTGGCCTCAGGAGGAGCAAACAGGACAGGTTAACTAAAGTATATAAAAAATATGTATATCACATTCATTTTACCAAAATTGATATTTACAACATGTTTCTGCTGAACCACACAATAATTTTACTTTGCAACGGATATATACCTTTAAGAATGTATGACCATATATAAAAAAAAAATAGAAACAACCCCTGCAAGCAGTACATCCCCAAACGAAAAGTAGAGCAGAGAAAACATTGTGGCTGAAAGCTAACTATTAATAGTAGCCCTAAACCAAAAAAATAAATATATAATCATCTTAAATACCATCTCTTTAAAAGAGAGAAACATGCTGGAGGAAAACCTAAAATTGGACAAGACATACCTATTCAAACAACCAGCCAAAATAGTTACATTCAAATCAAGACTTGTCAGCTGCTATGTCAAATACTTTGTGCCAAACCAAAATACAAATTAGTGGATTGCCTACATCTAACATACTCATACAAATGTGCCTACTACATACATTACCAAAATATGCCGTGCTCCACTTTTACCAATAGAATTCATAAGTATGTGCAATTTCACTCAAATAATATAAAAGTGCAATATTACATAAATCCACTATATAAATATCAAAAAAATGTCCATATATACTTCCTCACAATTCTTGTGTTCACTTTAATATTCATATTTAGTGCTTCTTAATCCACCTTCAGTGTCAAAATTCACTTCAAAACTTGTGCACCCCCACCAATTGTGCTCTCACCTCCATTATATGACCAAATTGTTAAGTGATGTCATATAAAGCTTGTGTCCCTTTAATTGTACTAAGTGTGGATGGGATGGTATCTAGCTGAATATGATCCCCTTTGCTCATCTAGTGGCTCTCCTCCATTGGTGTGTATGTTAAGAGAATAACCAGATCATAGTGCTTTATCCTTAAACACTCATTTATAAGTATAAAGTAGTACACTCACATGATCAATATACAGAAGTGCTTTGTGCAATAAATTGCCTCCTGAATTTTAGCAGTGGTGATATCCTGTGTGTAGCCAGCTGGTGTCACTCTAGAACCATGGAGGGTTGTGACATCAAAGCCCCTCCCCTACACGTTACGCCGCCAGGTCACGTGGCTTCATCAGGGGGAATTATTGCAATCAATCTCTTAACATACCCACCGATGGAGGCGAGCCACTAGATGAACAAAGGGGATCCTATTCAGCTGGATACCATCACATCCACACTTGGTCCAATTAAAGGACACAGGATTTATATGACTTCACTTAACGGTTTGGTCATATATTTGAGGTGAGAGCACAACTGGTGGGGGTGCACAAGTTTTGAAGTGAATTTTGACACTGAAGGGGGATTAAGAAGCACTAAATATAAATATTAAAGTGAACACAAGAATTGTGAGGAATTATATATGGACAATTTTTTGTTATTTATATAGTGGATTTATGTAAAATTGCACTTATTTATTATTTGAGTGAAATTGCACGTATTTATGAATTCTATTGGAAAAAGTGGTAATACAGCCAAAATAGTTTACATCAATTTCAGAAATGCTTGGCATTGTTAAAGATGAACGATGTCTCTATCAATGGAAATACCCCAATTAGTTGATCCAATTGTTGTCCAATACAAGCATACCGTATATATGAAGCCAGCCATGGGTTTTGAATCCACTCAAGTATGTATGTCTTACCCAATATACATTTCCATAGGAATAGTCAGACATATTTTTATATCAAACATAATACAGCGAGTAACGCCATCGCAGCAAACTCCTAAACGGTGCAGATTGTAATACTTTTAAAGACACCTACTTCTAAGTCATGTTGGAATGCTTTACATGGTGCAAAGTAAGGCAGGAGACTTTACTACAATTTTACCATGAAGTTGAGTTGTAGAGATTATAGCTGAATGGAATGTATTATATCCTAAAATGTACTTATGCATGTTTTGTTAGTAGATTCTAAAATACATACAGTTGTGGCCAAAATTATTCAACCCCCAATGCTGTAAAGGGGTTTAGGGACTATAGTGTACATTTGGAATTGTATTCAGAATCAAATCCTACAAGGACGTTGTAACTACCCAAATGCAACTAAAATGACATCAATTGTTTATGTAATACAGTAGTAAATGGTTCTTATGTGGTTTCTTCATTGCCACAATTATTCAACCCCTTAAAGACTACCACTCTGAAGAACAGAGGTTCATACAGGTGCTTTCCATCAGGTATTGAAAACACCTGTGGATGTCACCGAGCAGCAATCAAGCATAATAAGCACCAATTAGGCAGCTTTAAAATGACTGTGATACTCAGCTCCTTCTAGACATTTACTGGTGTGGTTACAAACATGGTGAAGGCAAGAGAATGGTCCAGGAAGACAAGAGAAGAGGTGATTTCTCTTCACAGGAAGGGCAATGGCTATAAGAAGATTGCAAAGATGTTAAACATACCAAGAGACACCTTAGGAAGCATCATTCGCAAATTCAAGGCAAAGGGCACTGTTGAAACGCTACCTGGTCGTGGCAGAAAGAAGATGCTGACTTCGACTGCTGTGCGCTACCTGAAGCGTAGAGTGGAGAGAAGTCCCCGTGTGACTGCTGAGGAACTGAGAAAAGATTTGTCAGATGTGGGTACAGAAGTTTCAGCCCAGACAATAAGACGCACACTGCGTAATGAAGGCCTCCGTGCCAGAACTCCCAGGCGTACCCCCTTGCTGTCTCCAAAGAATAAGAAGAGTCGACTGCAGTATGCCAAAAGCCATGTGGACAAACCACAAAAGTTGTGGGATAGTGTTCTGTGGACTGATGAAACAAAATTAGAACTGTTTGGGCCCATGGATCAACGCTATGTTTGGAGGAGGAAGAACAAGGCCTATGATGAAAAGAACACCTTGCCTACTGTGAAGCATGGTGGAGGGTCAATCATGCTTTGGGGCTGTTTTGCTTCTGCAGGTACAGGGAAGCTTCAGCGTGTGCAAGGTACCATGAATTCTCTTCAGTACCAGGAGATATTGGATGGAAACGTGATGCAGTCCGTCACACACCTGAGGCTTGGGAGACGTTGGACCTTTCAACAGGACAATGATCCCAAGCATACCTCCAAGTCCACTAGAGCATGGTTGCAGAGGAAAGGCTGGAACATTTTGGAGTGGCCATCGCAGTCACCAGACTTAAATCCGATTGAGAACCTCTGGTGGGACTTAAAGAAAGCAGTTGCAGTGCGCAAGCCTAAGAATGTGACTGAACTGGAGGCCTTTGCCCATGAAGAATGGGCGAAGATACCCGTAGATCGCTGCAAGACACTTGTGTCAAGCTATGCTTCACGTTTAAAAGCTGTTATAACTGTAAAAGGATGCTGTACTAAGTACTAAGATTGAATGTCACTTGGGGGTTGAATAAAACTGATAATGCTGTGAGCACAGAAAAGACATTTGTGGTTATTTCATTATAACTGTTATGTTATATTTGTCTGACCTACAAGTGCCTCTTTAATGTAAATGTAAGCAAGATGACTGAATGATCAAAAGCAATGTCAAACTGGCCAAAACACTCAATTTCAGTGGGGGTTGAATAATTTTGGCCACAACTGTACATACATGTGTTTTTTTTGTTTTTCAAAGAGAAGATAAAATCCTTCTGAATGGACCTCAATTATCTGTTACATCGGTATTATTCCACTTAATTTCTTCAGATTTTTCCTGCAGAAAATTATATTTTCCTTCCTGCAAATTACTTAATCCAAGATTTTTTATTATATTTTCCTTGGTACAAAGCACATATTCTGTATGCCTTGTACACAATGTTATATCAACAGGAAAGATATTGATTTCCTCTGGAAGTTCTCATTAAGATGCTAGAAATAAAGCCACATTAATTAAAAATAAATAATTAAAATATATACACAGTGATTAGTAAGGAAGTAGCAAGAATAAATGAATATTTAGGTTGCGCTAATAACAAATATCCACCAAGTTCACAAGATCCTTTTGAACGTATACATGTCTGTTCGGATATAGAAAACCTATTAAAGCGGAACTACACTGTATCTGAGCACCACAAACCAAAAGCTCTATTTAATTCATTTTTAATTTTCAAAGCAAACTCCCCCATCTATTCATGTCTCCATGCTTTATTTAGTTCCCAAATCAATTTGAAGCACACCCATTTCTGGCTGTGGCCAACTTGAGTAAGTGGAGACGATTCATGTAGCATTTGCTTTCTAGAATCCATCTGCCCTTAACTCAGGCATGGAGACAGGAGGGTGTGCTTAGCTGAGAAATCCCCTCCCCCCTATCCTGAAGACTCCTAGGATGTAAGATATCATTTGTCTATGCATGGAAACTAGGAAGTAACTAAAGAGATGTAAAAAACTGTTTAAAACAAGTAAATATGATATACTTTCTTATCTATTTACTAATGTTAGCAGCATAAGAAAGTTATATCTTCTTTCAATATTTTCTGCCACCTGTGTCCTGTGATCCAGCAACTCCAACTTCCCTGTGTCAATGAGTGGGAGAGGAAGGAACATTGATAATGGCTAGGACATGGGAACCTATGAGTGACGTCACAGCTCCTGGACTCCCCTGCAGCTTCTGCTCCCTGACACAGGGACCATGTGACCAGACTGGAATAGACTAAAAATGGGTATGTATACACATCTTTTTTACACAGGGTAGGCAGAATAGGTAGCAGGAGGGGGGGGGGGACATTTTTAAGCATCTTTATTGTTAGGCTAATTTCACTTTATGTACTTGGGGTGAATGAGATTTCTAATGAAAAAGCCAGTATAGAGATAACACAGCATACAACAATGTCTTTTTCCAGCTGCCCATAGGGTGTTGTGGACAGAAAGGCTGGAGACAGAATTAATGCATCACCTTTTCCTAGGGATCCAGATAGAGAAATATACTCAAGCTACTACTCTAGGGACTTAAAGTGGTAGTAAAATCTTGTTTGTTGATTTATACCTACAGGTGAGCCTATAATAAGGCTTATCTATAGGTACAGTAAATATCTCCAAAACGAGCACCATTTAGGAGATATTTACTTTAGCAATGCAGGTGATATCATTGGCGCATATGCACTGCACTCTCAACGGACTGCGTGAGTGACGTCATCACGACTCAGCCAGTTAAACAGCCACAGCCCACAAACCTGGAAGGAAGACTGGGTGAAGATGACCGCGCTCTGCTGGAGGGCCTTGTTTTCAGGTAAGTTTTTCATAATGTACTAATATGCAATGCACACTAGCACATTATGCTCTCAACTTACAGGGAGAAGATTGGGTCAATTGGAATCTTCTCAAGATGTCAGGGACACTAGGATGTACTGGAGGTTACTAGGAGTCTTCCCCTCTACAAAGCACTAGGAAACACTAGGAATCTTCTTTACTGGGAAACACTGGGGTACACTAGGAATCTTTTTTAATTCAAAGTCACTAGGGGACCTAGTGATAGGAACTTTAGCGTACTTGTATGAAAAAGTTACTGTTCTCTTTGTATTGCTTTCTTTGTGTGAAAAAATCTGGTGTTCCTGCCAGTCCCCCTACTTTCCTATTAAAAACTAACCACACTTGGTATGAGAGCACATCCATCCTAGAGTTGTCAGTTTTCTGGCTGTGCTGGGAGAACAGTCTGTCTGTCCTCTAATGGTCAGACCTGTGCTGACATGCCCCCCTACAAGCCATTTACTAGGAAGATCAGTGTACTGCTGTTTCTCCACCCCAATTTTTATAACCCCTTTATGCAGCTGAGAACAGAGATTATGTGATCACTTATAAAAAATGAAAAAGGTACACACTGTATACACAAACGTTTTGCCTTTCATTTCTATTTTAAACTGAATGGGTTGTTTAACAAGGTACCAATTATATATTACAAGAGACGGAGGACTCAGCAGGCTTCATACTATCATCTTTATTAAGGTGGTTTATAGTCCGCATGTTGCGGTGAAGAAACCCCGTGAAGCAGGGCCCTGCCATCTTTATCATCTCTACCTCACTAAGGATACCAACAGTGATTCTTTCATGAATAATTCTGCATCTTTACATATGGGCATGTCCATTGTGAAACTATACATGTTCACCAGTCACTCGTGCCTTACATAGGGGCTGCATTGCTATTATTCTATCATCCTCTTATTATAGGAGCATTTGTACCCCCCCCCCCCTTTATATTAACAATTTTTCACCCACATTGCCTTGATAGGGTTATGGATAATTTTATTAATATATGGTGCCTGTTATCAGCCAATATTGCATAGCGCTGTACAGTACATACCTGATGGTACAATTTTTTGATACACCCCCTGCTGGTGGTGTAACCAATGTGTTGGTGCTGCAAATGCACTATACAGGTTTCTGTCATTGCTTATGCGGCACATTTATATTAAGACCGGTCTTGATGTTGTTTTTATGTGATTTTAGGTCCTTGTGTATTGTCTCATACTGAGGTGATGGTGAACCAGGGTATTTACCCTATTGTCTATAACTATTGTGTAATAAAGCATCATTTTTGGGAATTATTCTGAGTATCACATTCTGTCCATGATGTAACCACTTTTCTGTGAATTCCTTTTCACAACCCCTCTTTTTTGCATGCATGTTTTTTGGTTACTGGGCAGAAACCATATATTGGGTGATACAGCATATTTATGAACCTCTACCCTCTCTTATTCTTTGTGTATCTGTACCAGCCTGCACCATTGACAGCTGTGAAATGTAGATGAGGAGACTCGGTCGAACACAGGTCCTGTTTTTTAAATTCATATCTAGAAGAGTAACTGTAAATCAAGTCATGCCAATAAACAGTACTGAGCAACAAAAGAATGAAAAAAACAGCCCTTGCTGCCCTTCTTAAAAGTGAATCAAGGTGGGTCACTTTGCAGAGGGCGATTGACAAGCGACTGAGACGTGATATGTCACCTCCTTATGCCTGTTTTAACCCTCAAAATCCTCTGCTCTGCAACCATGTGCATCACATATGGTTAGAGGGCGGTTGTGCGCATTCCCACTCACTGAAATAGTTTACGTTTGTGTACTGCCCACCAAACACGACATGAGGCATAAATTTTGCTGTGGACATGAAGCAATTCACAATTCACTCTGGGTCCTGCCATGGTGAATAAATATCAATAACTTAAAAACAAGCAGTTTTAATGTATTGGTCTGTGTCAGATACCAGGCATAAGCTAAAGCCTGGCAAAATTATTTCTCTAAAAATGTTTGTGTTGGGTAACAGGGCAAGGGGTTCAAAAGGTTTCCAGTGCACCAAGGGGCAGGTGTAATACCCTCTCAGCATCCAGATGCAGAGATTTGTGCACAGGGTTGTATGGAAGAGCCCACCCATTAGCACTGGTCTGCTGTTTGAAGAAATAGTTTCATTGTTCTTGGACCATCCTCCCCCATCCATCATGAGATTATGGGTCAGTGTTAAGACAATCATTGATGGATCAAATCTCAGCCTGTTCAGCAAGGACTGGTTGAAATTCGATCCATCTATGGGCAGGCTGAAGTCAATCCATCATACAACCAACATGTCGGATTTTCAGCATACGATTATTGCCAGTGGCTATAGTTAATAATAATAATCATTGCGCTCTCCTGGCAGGGACAACTCCCTGCACCCCCCTTCCCCATACAATAGCTCTGCAGGAGGGATTTCACTATCAACACTGACTGTGGTGATGGGGCAATCAAGTAACTTTCTTTTGCCTGCCTTAGTATGATAGTTTCCACACATTCATAGTACTTCACCTACTGAGAAAAAGCCTGCATGCTTGATGTGTCGGGCTGCTATTGTTCTGAAAGAAAAGGGGGAACTGCATGTTGTTAGTTTAAAAAAAAAATGCGAAAAAGGACAAATGAACTGAGTCCAGCAAAAACCTGCAGGCCAGTATGGTGATATTTCTGTCAGCAGGTTGTGAATCATCCTGAACCAAGCTGAATCTGGAATGTTAATTGTTCATTTGCATATATCTTGCGAATAACTTTTATAGGAGCATGAGTAACCATAAACTGTGATAAGCTCCTGAAACACTGCCATATGTACTTGGATGTAGATGTTATTGATATCTGTTACATAAGACAGTTTGTATTTTAGGTTTAGCTGATTATAAGGAACACCCATCAGTTATGACCTGCTTGTCTTATATAACTTTCCATGCATAATGAATGAAACATCTAATGAATATGCATTGTCACCCCAGTGACATTGGAGTGGAATTTGGCAGAAGCCCATGAGTATGTACTATATTTTTAGTGGCATATAGAAGTATTATTAAAAGGTAAACAAGAATTAATAAATAACAGTATAACATTTCTTTCAACTGATAGACTTGTTTTAACCACTATTGAATTTTTAGATGGGGGTCATATCAGATGAGAAAGTTGCATGTTCAGATATTTGATTTCTGGTGTAAAGGGAGGTATGACTTACTTTCATTCCACAGGACCCTTCTTTTATATAAACATCTCTGATTGTAGACATGTCTTCATATTTTACAACAGCCCTTGTTTTTTAGATCCTCAGTATGACTTTTTCAAATGTAGCCAAATATCAGCTAAGTTTGGGTGGATTGGATGGGGTTAAACACACTTTTTATTTGGAAAGTATGAAAGGTATGTACAGTACCTATAGTTCTATTCAACAATGGAGATTTTAATAACTTAATGTTTTCCCTGTGAACTGAAAGAATCTGGTTGTAGCATACGTAGAGGGTACTAATGCTGTATAATTGGTTGGCTTCTGACCAAACTGTGTGTGTGTGTGTGTGTGTGTATATATATATATATATATATATATATATATATATATATATATATATATATATATATATATATATATACACATCATATTAAAATAAAAAGTCTCTCACAGCATCACTAGTGTCAAAATAACTTTAAAGTGATATCTACTTTATTTATTGTATTCTCGTGCGTATTATTCTACTCCATCCTCCATTCATAACCTCATAAAAAAATGATAAAACGCACATAGTGTATTATCCTTGATACACACACATTTGTGACTGTGAATCACACTTACAAAAATCCATGACAAAATGTGCTCAACAACATGTGGTGTCCACGTTTGAATATCTGTTATCCTTACTATAAGCGATACTTCTCAGCCAAAGATACTTACGATTATAGCAACATATAATGGGTCAGAACAAAAGGCATCCATAGTGTATTACTGCATTAAAATTGACTTTTTATTCAAATAAAAAGCGCAGTAATACACTATGGATGCCTTTTGTTCTGACCCATTATATGCTGCTATAATTGGAAGTATCTTTGGCTGAGAACTATTGCTGTTATTTCAATTTTGGAGATCTGGTGCAGCCTGATTGGTATGTGGAGTAATAGTGGCAAGAGGAGCTGATATCATCCCATACTGGTGCATTGGCTTAGTTTGGTATGCCGCATGGTCTGTGAGGTGGCGGAGTGTGACTCACTATTCACTGGTGGCACATCTTGTGCGTGAAGAGATCACATGTTCGCTCAATATTGATGATTAAGGCTATCATATTATAATAATAAAACATTTTTTTGGAGGGTTCATCACTTGGGAAGGACAAAAGGGGAGTCTACCTAGTGGAAGAATTTGGATGGTGAAATGTGTAATGAGGCGGTTTTTCAAGTTATTAGAAGGTAAGAGTAAGGATAACAGATATTCAAACATGGACACATGGGGGTTTATTTACTAAAGCTGGAGAGTCCAAAATCAGACTCCCTTCTGCATAGAAACCAATCAGCTTCTAACCTCAGCTTGTTCAATGAAGCTTTGGCAATGAAACCTGGAAGCTGATTGGTTTCTATGCAGAAGTGAGTCTGATTTTGTTCTCTCCAGCTTTAGTAAATAAACCCCATGGTGTTGAGCACATTTGGACACAGATTTTTGTAAGTGTGATTCACAGTCACAAATGTGTGTGTATCAAGGATAATACACTATGTGCATTTTATAATTTTTTTCTGAGGTTATGAATGGAGGATAGAGTAACTGAGAACAACTGCAACTCAGCCACGAAGTGGCAGGCCACGTGAAATGAAAGAGCAGGGTCAGTGCCTGCTGGAGCGCACAGATCACAGAAGTCGCCAACTATCTGCAGAGTCAATAGCTAAAGACCTACATGGTTGAACTGGATGGACTTTTATCTCTTTTCAGCCAGACTAACTATGTAATAAAAGCTTACAAAAATCTGACTTTACATATGAGCCCTGATTTTAAAGATGAACAATGCAGCTATAACTAAAAGTGCTGGAAACCTAACTCAATATCAAACTCATATGACCTAACCAAGGTGACCAAATTGCATCAAACTTCTTTAATGAGTTTCTAAGAAAAAAAAGTATGTCTCTCATAAGAAATACACTTATTAAGATCAAATATCCAGTTGGATAGGTTTGGAGGAGTATTTTGAATTTTATAAATAAACAAAAAGCAGCTGCAAAAGGCAAGCTACCAAAGTAGATAATATAAACACAGGTTTGCAACTAAAAAGCTGTTTGATTATTTTCATCTAATTTCCATGTATTTTGGTGTGCTGAAAACAAATAAAATATTGAAAAAACTCCTAGACGTCATGATTTGCCACAAAATGCAAAATTGTCTTCAAATTTATCAAATTTTTGGTATTTTTTTATATTATGGGTTTTTAATCAAATGTAAAGTCCAAATTACTATTAATTAATTCACATAAGTGCATTTAAGATATAAAATGCCAAAAAAACCTTATGGTCAGCAATATATACATAAGCTAAACAAGTTTTAGGGAAAAAGAAATTCTATTTCCTCATTTCCCTAGTTCTCTTCTGGCCCTTTGTTGTTATTTGCAGGTAAACAATCTCTGCCCCTCCCCCCCTGCAAAGGGGGTGAATACAAGTGCTGCTCTGAGTGACATGTCTGACTACTGGGATACTCAGCAGCATGCTGTATGTGTAAGCCTCAGCCCTGAGTCTGTGCTTCTAATGGTAGAAGGGGTTAATCTTTCCTGAAGAATCCAGTGGGTGGGATACCAAATACCCTTGTTTTCTGTGTCTATGGGACAGTCGAGACAGACAAAATTCCTGGACCAAGAAAAGTTGGCAGCTGAGGGTGCTAACAGTCGGTGAAAAAAATGTACTCCGAGAAACTTTGGTACCTTCCCATAAAGTTCTGCTACCACCTCTCCACATAAAATTGGGATTGATGAAGCAATTCGTAAAATCACTTCCAAGAGATGGAGAATGCTTCAAATACTTGGTCACTAAGTTTCCAGGCCTGTCTGAGGCAAAATTGAAGGAAGGTGTGTTCGTCGGACCAGACATTAGAAGGCTTATAGTTGATCAAGAGTTTGTCAATACCATGACGGCTCCTCAAAAAGAAGGGTGGATTGCATTTAAAGAAGTCGTACAGAAATATTTAGGCAATAACAAAGATCCTCACTACAAAAAGATTGTTGGACGAATGCTGAAAGCATTTCAAGCTTTAGGTTGCCTGATGAGTTTGAAAGTGCATTTCCTCCAGTCCCACCTTTGACTACTTTCCTGAAAATTTGGGAGCTGTGAGTGAGGAACAAGGTGAAAGATTCCACCAAGACATTAAAGAGATGGAAAGGAGATACCAGGGAAAATGGAGCATTACAATGATGGCAGACTACTGTTGGATGCTTCAGAGAGACATTCCAGATGGTACTCACAAGCGTAAATGCACCAAGAGGAGCCTCACAGGGAGGAAGAATCGAGTTTAGTGTGTGTAGGTGAGCTCATTTCAGTTCAAAAAAGGATTTTATGAAAAAATTGTAATAAAACTTTAATTTTATAAGTCTATTTCCATTTATTTTGAGGTATTGCCTTATTTAACATAGTTACCTAAATTGTCAGAAAACGTGACAATGACAAAATGGAGGTCATTTTCAGAATCAGCGCACCAAAAAACATAAAGATTACGTGGAATAACCAAAACAGCTCTTGAAAAATTTTTTTTTGCAGACCTGTGTAATTGGAGGAGTATTTTGAATTGTATACATTGGGTGAATAGAAGCTAATTATTATTATACATGATTTATATAGACCCAACATTTTGCGTGGCACTTTGCAATATAAAGGGTGACAGTACAATTACAATACAGTCCAATACAGAAGGAATAGGAAGGCCCTACTCATGGAGCTTACAATCTAAAGAGAGGGGGGAGGAGCTAAAAGAGGAATCGGCAGAGAGGGGAAGTAGACTGATAGGTTGGTAAGGTGGATGAGTCTGGCAGCAGCATTCATAATGGACTGAAGGGGGATAGCCTGTGTACAGGTAAGCTAATGAGGAGGGAGTTGCAATAGCCGAGGTAAGAGATGACCAGGGAGTGAATTTGTAGCTTTGTGGTGGTGTTGGTTAAGAAGGGGTATATTTTGGAAATGTTGCAGAGGCTGAGGCAGCAGGTTAAGGACTGTAAGCTCCTATAGGGATAGGAATGAAAGGAATAGTGAAAATAAAGTAGATGTGTGGAACATGCTATTAAAAACTCTGAAGGAAGCTTAGACTAGAGCACATAGAAAAAAAATCACCTTTGGAGATCTCGCACTGAAAATCACTGCAGTGTGTCTCAGTGCTCCTAGTATGTAATTTGTGATATACAAATCTAAGAAAACAAATTCCAGGACACTCACAGCCCTGGAATTAGTCATAAATTCTAAAGTTTAAAAACAATTAAATTACATCCAGCTGATGAACTTTATTCATTCAAATCACATGCTTTCTCAAGACACTTGGATCAGCTTGATTTGTTTTCATTTTTGTCCATCAAAGCATTTAATTGGCCCTGGACCTTTGTTTGAGGCATAGCACAAACAACCAATAATTACATAGTAAACATGATTACCAATTCATTAATAAATAAATACAAATCCCATTGCAAAGAAAAAAAACCCAATAAATGCATAGTATATGTGGTTACCAATAAAGAATGAATACAAATCTCATTACATAAAAAATGATGAAATAATGACAAGCTGATTTGAAATTGTTTCATACCAATACATTTTATACATGATTAAGATGTTACTGGCCATATACTGTACATTCTAAATGTCAGCAAAATAAAATAGGAAAGGGCATTCTAAAACTTTACACATTTCGTGATTCTGTGTTCACATCATCAGGATTAGATGCACTTATGTATATCTGTAAAGTGAAACATCATTTCTAGAATAATCAAATTGATAATAAATGAATGATATTGTTCAAATCCAAGGGTCCACCACAAGGACCCAATAATTACAAATAGAGATGAGCGAATCGAAGTAGGCGAAGTGGAATTCGTTTCGATTCGCGTCGAATCCGAAAATAAGCAGACTTCGGATGCGCGAATCGAAATTTTTCCTAAAATGGCGGCGACATGTGCGGCGACGGAGCGGGGATGTCTGGGAAGGCGCGCAGACAAGGCGCGCTGACCCATAATGCATTCATTCATGACATGTGATCGCATTAGCCAATCAGCAGCCAGCCAGCACAGTGTAATGGTCGAGCTATAAATGGCGGCCATTTTAGAATTCTCCATTTGCCTCCAGTCATTCAACAGAGGCAGACCTGGCTATATTCAGGGAGAGAGTTAGGGACAGAGAAACGTTACTTAGGGACACAGAAACGTTAGTTAGGGCAACAGAATCGTTACTTAGGGCCACAGAAACGTTACTTAGGGCCACAGAATCGTTAGTTAGGGCCACAGAAACGTTAGTTAGGGCCACAGAAACGTTACTTAGGGACACAGAATTGTTACTCAGGGACAGACAGAATTGTTACTGAGGGATACAGAATTGTTACTGAGGGCCACAGAATCGTTACTTAGGGCCACAGAATTGTTACTTAGGGACAGACACAGAATTGTTACTGAGGGACACAGATTTGTTACTGAGGGCCACAGAATCGTTACTTAGGGCCACAGAATTGTTACTTAGGGACAGACACAGAATTGTTACTGAGGGACACAGAATCGTTACTTAGGGCCACAGAATCGTTACTTAGGGCCACAGAAACGTTACTTAGGGCCACAGAATTGTTACTTAGGGACAGACACAGAATTGTTATTGAGGGACACAGAATTGTTACTGAGGGCCACAGAACCGTTACTTAGGGCCACAGAAACGTTACTTATGGCCACAGAATTGTTACTTAGGGACAGACACAGATTTGTTACTGAGGGCCACAGAAACGTTACTGAGGGCCACAGAAACGTTACTTAGGGCCACAGAAACGTTACTTAGGGCCACAGAATCGTTAGTTAGGGCCACAGAAACGTTACTTAGGGACACAGAATTGTTACTCAGGGACAGACACAGAATTGTTACTCAGGGACAGACACAGAATTGTTACTGAGGGATACAGAATTGTTACTGAGGGCCACAGAATCGTTACTTAGGGCCACAGAAACGTTACTTAGGGCCACAGAATTGTTACTTAGGGCCACAGAATTGTTACTTAGGGACAGACACAGAATTGTTACTGAGGGACACAGATTTGTTACTGAGGGCCACAGAAACATTACTTAGGGCCACAGAATCGTTACTTAGGGCCACAGAATTGTTACTTAGGGCCACAGAAACGTTACTTAGGGCCACAGAATTGTTACTTAGGGACAGACACAGAATTGTTACTGAGGGACACAGATTTGTTACTGAGGGCCACAGAAACGTTACTTAGGGCCACAGAATCGTTACTTAGGGCCACAGAATCGTTACTTAGGGCCACAGAAACGTTACTTAGGGACAGACACAGAATTGTTATTGAGGGACACAGAATTGTTACTGAGGGCCACAGAACCGTTACTTAGGGCCACAGAAACGTTACTTAGGGCCACAGAATTGTTACTTAGGGACAGACACAGAATTGTTACTGAGGGACACAGATTTGTTACTGAGGGCCACAGAAACGTTACTTAGGGCCACAGAAACGTTACTTAGGGCCACAGAAACGTTACTTAGGGCCACAGAATTGTTACTTAGGGACAGACACAGAATTGTTACTGAGGGCCACAGAATTGTTACTGAGGGCCACAGAACCGTTACTTAGGGCCACAGAACCGTTACTTAGGGCCACAGAACCGTTACTTAGGGCCACAGAACCGTTACTTAGGGCTACAGAAACGTTACTTAGGGCCACAGAATCGTTACTTAGGGCCACAGAATCGTTAGTTAGGGCCACAGAAACGTTACTTAGGGCCACAGAAACGTTACTTAGGGCCACAGAATTGTTACTCAGGGACAGACACAGAATTCTTACTCAGGGACAGACACAGAATTGTTACTCAGGGACACAGAATTGTTACTCAGGGACACAGAATTGTTACTGAGGGACACAGAATTGTTACTGAGGGACACAGAATTGTTACTGAGGGCCACAGAACTGTTACTTAGGGCCACAGAAACGTTACTCAGGGACACAGAATTGTTACTCAGGGACAGACACAGAATTGTTACTCAGGGACACAGAATCGTTGAATTAAAGAGTATGTCAGACAACATGCAGAGGAGTGGCAGAGGAGGCAATGTTTTAGGAGCGAGCAGACGTGGCAGCAGAGGAAGGGTCGAGGCAGCACTATTCGCAGCCAGAGGCCAGTGCTCCCGGTGTCATCCAGTACAGTGAGGAAGAGCTAACAGAGGGCGGTCAGGAACGGGGGGAGACATCCGCCTCTTCAGCAGCCAGGCGAAGAAGTAGTGGCGAGGAGAGTGGCTCGGTAGCCGGTCTAGAGACAGATCTGTCTCCTGACCCACACGCAGCCGAGGGGGCTAGTAGTGAGGCGGAGACCCTAATTGATGATGATGAGGCTGATCGCACTTGGCAGCCTCATCGTCATCAGGCTATTGCTTCTGCATCATCAGGAGAAGAGGGTGGCAGCTTGGCAGCGAGCAAAACAGTCGGTGGGTTGTCTCCATCGCCACACTCTGCCATGTGCCACTTTCAGGTCTCCTCACACACTGCTGGTGTGTTCCATTTTTTGTCATAGGGTGCTGGCAGATTACGGGCCTCCCATAGCTGCTGCCAGGCCCCTAATCTGCCATGGGCCCCTGTACCGCCTCCTCATGCTGCTGCCAGGTCCACAGTGTCTCATGCCATGTGCCACTTTCAGGTCTCCTCACACTGCTGGTGTGTTCCATTTTTTGTCATAGGGTGCTGGCAGATTACGGGCCTCCCATAGCTGCTGCCAGGCCCCTAATCTGCCATGGGCCCCTATACCGCCTCCTCATGCTGCTGCGAAGTCCAGAGTCTCTCATGGGTCCCTGTACGGCCTCCCATTGCTGCTGTCTCCATCGCCACACTCTGCCATGTGCCACTTTCAGGTCTCCTCACACTGCTGGTGTGTTCCATTTTTTGTCATAGGGTGCTGGCAGATTACGGGCCTCCCATAGCTGCTGCCAGGCCCCTAATCTGCCATGGGCCCCTATACCGCCTCCTCATGCTGCTGCCAAGTCCAGAGTCTCTCATGGGTCCCTGTACGGCCTCCCATTGCTGCTGTCTCCATCACCACACTCTGCCATGTGCCACTTTCAGGTCTCCTCACACACTGCTGGTGTGTGAGGATTTTTTGACATAGGGTGTTGGCAGATTACGGGCCTCCCAAAGCTGCTGCCAGGCCCCTAATCTGCCATGGGCCCCTATACCGCCTCCTCATGCTGCTGCTAGGTCCAGAGTGTCTCATGGGTCCCTGTACGGCCTCCCATTGCTGCTGTCTCCATCGCCACACTCTGCCATGTGCCACTTTCATGTCTCCTCACACTGCTGGTGTGTTCCATTTTTTGTCATAGGGTGCTGGCAGATTACGGGCCTCCCATAGCTGCTGCCAGGCCCCTAATCTGCCATGGGCCCCTGTACAGCCTCCTCATGCTGCTGCCAGGTCCACAGTGTCTCATGCCATGTGCCACTTTCAGGTCTCCTCACACTGCTGGTGTGTTCCATTTTTTGTCATAGGGTGCTGGCAGATTACGGGCCTCCCATAGCTGCTGCCAGGCCCCTAATCTGCCATGGGCCCCTATACTGCCTCCTCATGCTGCTGCGAAGTCCAGAGTCTCTCATGGGTCCCTGTACGGCCTCCCATTGCTGCTGTCTCCATCGCCACACTCTGCCATGTGCCACTTTCAGGTCTCCTCACACTGCTGGTGTGTTCCATTTTTTGTCATAGGGTGCTGGCAGATTACGGGCCTCCCATAGCTGCTGCCAGGCCCCTAATCTGCCATGGGCCCCTATACCGCCTCCTCATGCTGCTGCCAAGTCCAGAGTCTCTCATGGGTCCCTGTACGGCCTCCCATTGCTGCTGTCTCCATCACCACACTCTGCCATGTGCCACTTTCAGGTCTCCTCACACACTGCTGGTGTGTGAGGATTTTTTGACATAGGGTGTTGGCAGATTACGGGCCTCCCAAAGCTGCTGCCAGGCCCCTAATCTGCCATGGGCCCCTATACCGCCTCCTCATGCTGCTGCTAGGTCCAGAGTGTCTCATGGGTCCCTGTACGGCCTCCCATTGCTGCTGTCTCCATCGCCACACTCTGCCATGTGCCACTTTCATGTCTCCTCACACTGCTGGTGTGTTCCATTTTTTGTCATAGGGTGCTGGCAGATTACGGGCCTCCCATAGCTGCTGCCAGGCCCCTAATCTGCCATGGGCCCCTGTACGGCCTCCTCATGCTGCTGCCAGGTCCACAGTGTCTCATGCCATGTGCCACTTTCAGGTCTCCTCACACTGCTGGTGTGTTCCATTTTTTGTCATAGGGTGCTGGCAGATTACGGGCCTCCCATAGCTGCTGCCAGGCCCC
This sequence comes from Staurois parvus, assembly GCF_062004578.1. Classification (NCBI taxonomy): domain Eukaryota; kingdom Metazoa; phylum Chordata; class Amphibia; order Anura; family Ranidae; genus Staurois; species Staurois parvus. The sequence goes on from NW_028318776.1 coordinate 588,654, forward strand.
TAATCTGCCATGGGCCCCTGTACCGCCTCCTCATGCTGCTGCCAGGTCCAGAGTCTCTCATGGGTCCCTGTACGGCCTCCCATTGCTGCTGTCTCCATCGCCACACTCTGCCATGTGCCACTTTCAGGTCTCCTCACACTGCTGGTGTGTTCCATTTTTTGTCATAGGGTGCTGGCAGATTACGGGCCTCCCATTGCTGCTGCCAGGCCCGTAATCTGCCATGGGCCCCCGTACCGACTCCTCATGCTGTGACGTTGCAACAAGGTGGAATTCAACCCTACATATGTTAGACCGCCTTTACGAACAGCGAAAGGCCATCACAGATTTTCTGATGTTAAAAGCGGATAAAGGTACTCCCTGTGTAACTTAGATGTCAGCCATTGGCAGCTCATGCGTGACACCTGCGCTTGCTCAGGCCCTTTGAGGAGGCCACGCTATTCGTGATTCGGCAGGACTATGGGATGAACGACGTCATTCCTCTGTTGCACGTCCTGGAACAAATGCTGTTAACAATGGCTGGTCAGGGTGCGGTAGACGTGGCGCACAGATCTCAACGCCACATGACCCCTGTGGGGGCAGGACAGGAAGAAGAGGAGGAGGTAGAGGAGGACATTGGTGCTCAGGAATTATTGAGTGAAATGGGTGGTTTTTCCACTCAGCGGACAGGAGTGGAGGAGCAGGAGCATCTGGTAGAGGAGGAGGAGGAGGAGACAGAGGACCCAGACGCACCGTGGCAGTATGCTGTGGAGATGGAGGCAGGGAGTCCCTCGCATTCCTTGGCACAAATGGCCCATAGCATGCTCGCTTGCTTGCGTAGCGACAGCCGAATAATAACCATCAGACAGAGGGATGACTTTTGGCTGTCCACCTTGTTGGACCCTCGCTACCGTTCAAAAATGGTGGCCTTTTTCACACCTGCTGAGAGGGAGGCCAAAATAACGTACTATAAAAACCACCTATGTAGTCAGCTGGTCTCTGCCTTTGTGCGCCAACGTCCATCCTCAGACACTGTGGGCCCTGTGCGCTCGCGTTCCGCTGCCATGGCAGCAGGGGAGGGGTGGGGTGGTAGGAGCAGTGGCAGCTCCACCAGCAGCGGCTGCCTCAGTCTGCAGTCGATGATGAGTAGCTTTCTTCACCAGCGCAGTGAGGAAACTACTAACCAGCCGCAGCAGCAGCAGCATCAGGTGGACCTGGAGCAGGACCTCAAACAACAGGCTTAGGCCTACTTGGACAGCACCCTGCCAACCGAGGTAGACAATCCCCTTGACTACTGGGCAACGAAACTTGACCTTTGGCCCCAACTAGCTGAATTTGCCCTTGAAAGGCTGTCATGCCCGGCCAGTAGCGTGGCATCGGAGCGCGTGTTTAGTGCGGCAGGAGGTATTGTAACTCCGCGGAGGACACGACTGTCCACCCAAAGTGTGGAGAGACTCACGTTTGTCAAAATGAATCAGGCGTGGATTAGTCTGGATTTCAAACCACCAGTTCCTGACACAACTGACTAAATCCGCCATGAATCATGCCCCAAACATGTGCCACTTTCAGGTCTCCTCACACTGCTGGTGTGTTCCATTTTTTGTCATAGGGTGCTGGCAGATTACGGGCCTCCCATAGCTGCTGCCAGGCCCCTAATCTGCCATGGGCCCCTATACCGCCTCCTCATGCTGCTGCCAGGTCCAGAGTCTCTCATGGGTCCCTGTACGGCCTCCCATTGCTGCTGTCTCCATCGCCACACTCTGCCATGTGCCACTTTCAGGTCTCCTCACACTGCTGGTGTGTTCCATTTTTTGTCATAGGGTGCTGGCAGATTACGGGCCTCCCATAGCTGCTGCCAGGCCCCTAATCTGCCATGGGCCCCCGTACCGACTCCTCATGCTGCTGCCAGGCCCATAATCTGTCATGGGTTCCTGTTGTCGCTTGTTGGCATATTCCGCTCATTCAGATGCTCCTTCTCCTGCTACTCCTCTTCACGGATTCCGTCAGCAGTCTTTCTTGGAATCCGTTTCCAAGAGACAACAGTTTGCGAGCACGCACCAGACGGTGCAGAAGCTGAATGTCCTCCTGTCCAAGTTGCTGCTGCCAGGCTCGTAATCTGTCATGCGCCCCTGTACCGCCTCCTCATGCTGCTGCCAGGTCCAGAGTGTGTCATGGGCCCCCGTACCGACTCCTCATGCTGCTGCCAGGCCCGTAATCTGTCATGGGCCCCTGTACCGCCTCCTCATGCTGCTGCCAGGTCCAGAGTGTGTCATGGGTCCCTGTACGGCCTCCCATTGCTGCTGCCTCCATCGCCACACTCTGCCATGTGCCACTTTCAGGTCTCCTCACACTGCTGGTGGTTTCCATTTTTGTCATAGGGTGCTGTATGGCCTCCCATTGCTGCTGCCTCCACCGCCACACTGTGGCTCCACACTCTGGTTTTGGCCCCGTGACTGCCCAAATGAGTGAAGTGTGCGGTGATTCTAAGATCGACGGCACTCATCTGCATGTCATACTGACTGTCAGTATTATTTCTCTTCCCCAGCAGACTCCAAGGGCATTTAAATTAAAGGTACAGTGTTCTGCACTAATATAAAGGCTCTCTGAAGCCTAGAAACACCCTTTTATAAGTTAAATTCGCAGTGAATATATTCGACTCGAATCGAAATTTTTCCACGAATTCGCCGAATCAGTCGAATCAAATTTTTGAATACTTCGCTCATCTCTAATTACAAATCAGCTAAAATTACATAGACATGGCAATATTTCCAAGTGGTGATCTCTAGGGATGTCTCTCTTTGTTTTCATTTTTTATGACTAAATAAAGAAGACTGATATGCATTGAGTGCTCTAGACTTTATTTCATTGGATTACTGAATGATGTAAATAGCGGTATGTATTCTTTAGAACAGTGATATCAGAAGCACTCAGGGTAGCATAATTTCAGTCATGATGCCAGAAGATGCTTTGATGTCACAGTTAAGGCTTTCTTTGAAAAGTTAATAATGAAAAGTTATAATAATAGTAAGCAAAGCACAGTTTTCAGTCAGTTCAGGTATAATCTGACAACTGAGCAATCTTTGTTCTTACTAAATTTGTGAATACACATTAGAACATCTATTCCCTGATAATGCTTATCTCAGGGGTAGGCAGCATCTGGTACTAACGCCGGAGGTGGCACGCGACAGCATCAAGGACGGCACCCAAGGGGAGTCCAGGGAGACCCATCTTCCAAACAATAAATCTGGGCAGTGGTTGCATACAGAAGAAGCGGTGCGGCTGGTGCCAGCCCCCCTATCCTCACTGGTTTCAGTTCCTACATTGCTTTCTCCACACTGAAGCTGTGTCGAGTTGGATTCCCCAGGCTGCTTGTCCTCACTTTCATAGGGTAATTATATTCAGTATTTTTCCTCCTCTGCAGTACAGCACTCTTTTTTAGCCTGAGCCGGCTCATGGCCAGGCTTTTACTATCGGTGTACCTGCCCTCTCTCCGAACATTTCTCTCCCTCAGCATCTATGCGCCTGGCTCAGCTTGGAGGGGATATAGCCAGAGAGATTTATCTTCAAATGGCTATTAACCCTTTCACAGCAATCTTTTATGAGTAACAAGTGCAGGAATTGGGGTGGGCTGAGGAGTGAAAGTGCATTAATTAGGCGATCAGAGGTGTGAAGGTGCAGGAATGGAGGTGATCTGAGCTGTAAAAGTGCAGGACTTGAGGTGAGCTGAAGTGTGAAGGTGCAGTAATTGGGGTGATATGAGCTGCAAGGGTGCAGGAATTGGAGATGATCAGAGGTGTAAAGGTGCAGGTATTTGGGTACTCTGTGGTGGGAAAATACAGGAATCGGGACTAAACTGAGGCTTGAAGAAACAGCAATTGGGGCTAATCTAGGTTTTAAAAATGCAGGAATTGGAGGCGAGGTCTGGAGGTGAAGAAATTGGGCTGAGCTGAAGGGTGAAGGTGCAGGAATTGGAGTGATATGAACTGTAAGGGTGCAGGAATTGGAGATGATCAGAAGTGTAAAGATGCAGGTAGTTGCATAATCTGAGGTGTGAAAATGCTGGAATTGGGGTCTGAAGGAACAGGAATTGGGGCTGATCTGGGTTATAAAAATGCAGGAACTGGGGTAAACTGAGGTGTGAAAGTGCAGGAATTGGAGGTAATCTGAAATGTAGCGGTGAAGGAAATGGGGCTGATCTGAGGCCTGAGGAAAAAGGAATTGGGGCTGTCTGGGATGTGAAAGTGCAGAACCTGGAGCTGATCTGAGGCCTGAAGAAACATGAATTGGGCCTTACCTGGCATGCAAAAGTGCAGGATTTAGGGTGAATGGAGGTGTGAATTCGGCTAATCTGAGGTGTGAAGGTGCAGGAATTGGGGTGATCTGAGGTGTAAAGGTACAGGAATTGGGGTGATCTGAGGTGTAAAGGTACAGGAATGAAGGCTGATTTAGGGTTTAAAGGTGCAGAGATTGGGTTTGATCTGCGAGAATTTTATAAGGGTGACCACTATCGCCTCACACTTCATTTCCAACTGTATATTTTGCAGAAGTCCTCAGCTGACATATTCATTTCAACCTTACCATACTTGCCTCACTGCACATGTGTTCCAGGAAAAGAGGTAAGTTACCATTTACCATCCTTGAAAGCTCAACGTTTTACTAGTATTAAAATAGTTTACAGCATTTACTGTATAAAAACTCAGTTTTCATGATTGAGTGTGTAAGGTTGATATTTTTCATATAACTGGCACTCTCACTTTCTTCGAAAACATTTTTCGGCACACCATGCTAAAAAGATTTCCTATCCCTGGATTATCTTGTAGACCAGGTGTCTCAAAAATGTATGAACAAAGGGCCAGTTTATTGGCCTTCAGAGTTTAGGGAGCATTGGGAGCAGAAATTGTCCTTTTGTCAGTGAGCGAAAACAATGTATCTTTGATATTAGGGAAGGAATAGCGCCCCATTGTTGGTGATAGTGGGATAAATAGTGCCTGATCGTTGGTGTTAGTAGGAGATAAAATGACCCATCATTGAAATTGTTGAAATGTGTTTTTATTACAAAATATATGAAAAACATTTTTAAAAATACATTTCAAATATACTGTATGTCTTAAAAAATACAAATCTACATTTCTGCAATGCATTTACAAATATTTTTTTAAAAATATAAAATGACTTTTTATATGTTAAAACAAATAATATGAATATATTTAAAAATATATATATTTTTAAAAATATATTTTTTTAAAATATATTCTTCAGATTTTTTTAACATATAAAAAAGTCATTTTAACATATATTTTTACATATATTTGTAAATGCATCCCAAAAATGTAGATTTGTATTTTTTAAGACATACAGTATATTTGAAATGTATTTTTAAAAATGTTTTTCATATATTTTGTAATAATGCGTTTCAACATGAGATATATATATATATATATATATATATATATATATATATATATATATAATTATTGAAATATATTTTGAAATATCCTGAATATGACCAAAATTGTAGCATTTCAAATATATGGCAATATATATGGGAAGAATATTTTTAAAATATATTTCAAATTTATTTTTTTTCCATATGGGAGTCTAGATTCTCAGGAAGATCATTTATGAAAATCCAACACTGCCTATCTACTTTTCTCTCTAAATTATCCAGTTGTGTCTTCTATCATCTAATGGTGACCACAGATTTTACAAAACAGGCACATTTCATATCTTTAGAGAACCTATCACTTCTAGTATTTCTATTTTATTTTGGGTCCCACAGGAGAAAGTGCCGTTTGAGGACCGTTTTCTGTTCTATAAGAGAATATTTTGGAACAGCAAGGGATTTTTCATTCCTAAGTAATTTTAGGTTTAATTTTCTGATCAGCATAGTACCACAGAAATAGACTGTGATACTGCAACCCTCATCTTTACATCTTATGTAACAGGTTAGGATAAAGGTCCTGTGAAAAACCAGCTGCTACAGTACTTTTTAAGAGCACTTAGAGATCAAAGACAGAATGTTAATGAGCTTTATTGCAAAACTGCTTATGCTTTAAATCCCAAATTATGCAAAATACTGCATAGCACAGAGTCTTTTTGTCAAACATAATCTGACTTTGATGATAATGGATGATGTCTCATGTGATTCACCATAAACGTGTCAAAGATGACACAAGCAGAGAATTAAAATGTAGATTGAAAGCCATATAGCTTGAGTCAGCAAGAAGACAGAACTAATAATTTACAGAACTAAATTCATACTGTTCAGCAGGCTTTCTAAATAACAATTTTAATTTGGGTATTTGGGGGTAACACTTTCCTGGAAACTTTGTTGGTACATTTTTTTAAAAAAGTAGATATGTATGGCTGATAATTCACTCATTGTTAGACTTTTGGGACCTATTTCTTTGTTGAGTAATCTGATAGAAATATATTGATACCAGAATTTCTAGCATACCTCTCCCAATCTGGGCATCATGTAAACAGAAGAATGGCGAACTTTTATTGTGTCAGATAACTTGAATCTAGTATTCTGATGCTCTTGTAAAAGGGTCAGTGCTGGTGAAGGAACTGTGAAGGGAATATCATACTACTGTTCACCCCAAGAGATATTAGAAGCCTTCAGTTTTTTCAGCCCATCAATATTTATCCAGTAATAGAGTATCAGCTTGGCTAAACTTACTCTTCATGGAAGATCACTACTTTTATGTATAAAGTTCTCTTGCACTGGTGTTTATATAACATAATATAAATACTGTGTGTATATATATATATACAGTGGGGCAAAAAAATATTTAGTCAGCCACCAATTGTGCAAGTTCTCCCACTTAAAAAGATGAGAGAGGCCTGTAATTGGCATCATAGGTAGACCTCAACTATGAGAGACAATGAGAGAAAAAAAATCCAGACAATCACATTGGCTGATTGGGAAAGAATTTATTTGCAAATTATGGTGGAAAATAAGTATTTGGTCACCTACAAACAAGCAAGATTTCTGGCTCTCACAGACCTGTACCTTCTTCTTTAAGAGGCTCCTCTGTCCTGCACTCATTACCTGTATCAATGGCACCTGTTTGAACTTGTTATCAGTATAAAAGACACCTGTCCACAACCTCAAACAGTCACACTCCAAACTCCACTATGGGGAAGACCAAAGAGCTGTCGAAGGACACCAGAAACAAAATTGTAGACCTGCACCAGGCTGGGAAGACTGAATCTGCAATAGGCAAGCAGCGTGGTGTGAACAAATCAACTGTGGGAGCAATAATTAGAAAATGGAAGACATACAAGACCACTGATAATCTCCCTCGATCTGGGGCTCCACGGAAGATCTCACCCCGTGGGGTCAAAATGATCACAAGAACGGTGAGCAAAAATCCCAAGACCACACGGGGGGACCTAGTGAATGACCTGCAGAGAGCTGGGACCAACGTAACAAAGGCTACCATCAGTAACACACTACGCCGCCAGGGACTCAGATCCTGCAGTGCCAGACGTGCCCCCCTGCTTAAGCCAGTACATGTCCAGGCCCGTCTGAAGTTTGCTAGAAAGCATTTGGATGATCCAGAAGAGGATTTGGAGAATGTCATAAGGTCAGATGAAACCAAAATAGAACTGTTTGGTAGAAACACAACTCGTCGTGTTTGGAGGAGAGAGAATGCTGAGTTGCATCCAAAGAACACCATACCTACTGTGAAGCATGGGGGTGGCAACATCATACTTTGGGGCTGTTTCTCCGCAAAGGGACCAGGACGACTGATCCATGTACGGGACAGATTGAATGGAGACATGTATCGTGAGATTTTGAGTGCAAACCTCCTTCCATCAGCAAGGGCATTGAAGATGAAATGTGGCTGGGTCTTCCAACATGACAATGATCCCAAACATACCGCCCGGGCAATGAAGGAGTGGCTTCGTAAGAAGCATTTTAAGGTCCTGGAGTGGCCTAACCAGTCTCCAGATCTCAACCCCATAGAAAACCTTTGGAGGGAGTTTAATGTCAGTGTTGCCCAGCGACAGCCCCAAAACATCACTGCTCTAGAGGAGATCTGCATGGAGGAATGGGCTAACATACCAGCAACAGTGTGTGCCAACTTTGTGAAGACTTACAGGAAACGTTTGACCTCTGTCATTGCCAACAAAAGATATATAACAAAGTATTGAGATGAACTTTTGATATTGACCAAATACTTATTTTCCACCATAATTTGCAAATAAATTCTTTCCAAATCAGCCAATGTGATTGTCTGGATTTGTTTTCTCATTTTGTCTCTCATAGTTGAGGTCTACCTATGATGCCAATTACAGGCCTCTCTCATCTTTTTAAGTGGGAGAACTTGCACAATTGGTGGCTGACTAAATACTTTTTTGCCCCACTGTATATATATATTCACTGCACATTCACCAACAAATCATTCACTAGAATTACATTAAGTAAAATACATTTACGAACTAATACTAACTTTTTTTCTTTTACCAGTTACCAACTGTTCTTTAAAGGGGAATGGTACTTTCCTATTTTATTCATTCTATTTATAGGCCACTAAATTTCACATCTGCTCAGAATATTTACTTTGTAGCCTGAAGTAGTGTATTATCACATTATACATTGAAAATACGATTGCCAGCTATACATAAAGCTGAATGCTCTTGTTATACCGCAAATTGGCAAAGCAAAATGCCAATCGATTGCAAACATTCACTCATCATGAATGAATCCTGTTGTGAACTGATTCACTCATTAACAAACCTGATTATCAGCCCTTATGGAAGACTCCTGTAGTGACTTTTAATTGACTTTTTCTTTGCTGTTCATGGTACTGAAAATCTGTGTTAAATTCACATTCTCTCTTTTTTTTTTTTTTACCTTTTTTCCACAGAAAATAGCTGTGGCTTCATACCATTGAAACAATTGGAGCCCTCTTCTTTCTCTTTGTAGTACCTTTTCCATCCCTATATCCACATCCACAAGATGGAAACCACCTGAACCTGTATAAGAATGTTCAGCAGCACCTTACACTGCATGCGGTGACACTTCAATATAAGTATCAGAGGTGCCAGAAACCAGTTATGGAGCAAAACGTTATTTCTTTGGGTTTTCACTGCCTTGCTTAGTAGGTGGAGCAGGAGATGAATTGCATTTACTATACTTTGCTACAGTTGGTACTCTGGTGGTAAAAAGTTTCCACTTGTAGCACTATACCTTTAGGAACTTCGGATAAATGATAGGTTCTCCTGCCGTTTCCAATGATGACCTGCCTCATAACTGGACCCACAGTACAGCAACACACCAATAACAGATGAATGGATTTGATGATGGCAAGGATAATCCCTAAAGGGAGTACATTGATTAACATTGTCAGGGTTATAACACTATAAAACAAGTACTGTTCATTCTTTACAATCACCTGCGAAAGGCCTCACCAGAACACTCTACATGAATAAGTCGACTACTGACAGTAATAACAGAAATTAATGTCACTGAATTTTAAAAGATGCAAATAACAAAGTTACCTATTTAAAATGCTTGGAACCTAACCACTGGCCATTTCTGCACTGCTGATAAGTCTTCCTGTGGTCAGGCAAAAGGTAGCACAACACACCAGGGCTGTTAGTTAGCAGAAGGTTTGGCTGGCAATTCTCTAGAGCATTTAGAGCCAGACAAAAGAGGGAATCTTCTGCTTGATCCCTCCTTTGAGTTTCTCTGGCAGGCCTCTATCTCCCGCTTAGGTCAGATTTCAGTAAAGCATGGGGATTCCTATGTCAGTCGCCTTGACAGCCTCAGATTCTGTCAGTCCATGTGCCTAATACTTGACTCCCGTGTCATTTGAGCAATCTTCTGCTTAAACTGTGGTGTTGTGTGGCAGGGCATCAGCATCTCTATTCCCAAACCTTGGTTGATACATCAAACTGAAGCAAAATCCAGCCAAAGCTGCCAGCCACTGGTGTCCAGTGCCATCTAACTTGGTATTGGTGAGAATGTAAATGGGCACCTTGTTGTCTGTCCTATCTTTGTATTCTGCTCCATACAAATAATCCTACAGCCAAGTCCCTCTCTAATAATAAACACACACTATTCATAAGGCCTCAGCAGGACCAGCATAGGCTACGAAAGGGGTATTGGTTAATCTCCTCTTTAGCTGCTGGAATGCTTGTTCACATTGGTTGGACTGCTCTTCTTGTATCAACTCTTGAGATAATCTCCCTCTCCCTTATTCCACTAGAGTTCATTTCGGGTATTGAGCTAGCTGGACAAAACCTTACGCAAACCTTCTGAATTAGGAGCAGAACCCCAAGAACAATCTCAACTCTGTTACATTTCATGGTCTGGGCCAGATGGCCACAATTCAAACTTCTTTGGTCAGTGGCCATTCCTTCAATGAAAACTATGTGTCCCGGGAAGGAGACAAATGGCTGACAGAACTGGCACTTCTCCAGGGAATGTTTTTGCCCCTATTCATGAGCTCTATTTAGCATTTTATCTAGACATTGCAGATATTCCTTTAGCATTTTCTCAAAGACAACCCGGTCATCCAAATACACCAGCACTTTCACCTCATCAGTTCCTGAAAAGTTGCAGAAGCGCCAGTCAAGTACTGCTGCATTCTTTCAAATTCATAGAAATGTAATGGGCACATGAAGGCAGCCTTTTCTTTGTTTTTAGGGTGCATAGGGATCTGATGGCATCTGCTCCTCAGGTCCAGGATGTTAAACCACTCGGCCCCTGGCATATATTGAAATGCATCTATTATTCGTGGGATGGCATATTGATCTGGAACTGTTCTTTCTCTCAAAGTACTGTGGTCAGTACATCTTCTGATAAAGCTGGTTTTATTCAGTGTGAGAGATCTTTATAAAAGGCTATGAGAGTCTCAAATTACCCCAGTTCTTGCAAGTCTCCAAACAAGATTTGGCTAGGGCTTTCTCTGAAGGGTTTGTCTTGTTGTAGGCATATGCAATGCTGAGTACTTTTCCAACACCAAATATCAAACTCATTCTTTGTAAACAGTTCTCAACACGGTAGAAGCTGGGTTTGGAGTCTGTTCTTCCAGTCTAGCCCCATTGGAGTATCTGCTACATAGAGGCATTCTGAAGGGATTTAATTTTATGCTCCCCCTACTGAAATAGAAGACAAATAAGTGTAGTTGAGTTCACATGCCCTAGCAATATTTGGGCCAGTAACCTCATCTCAGGAATCAGTGGTGTTGTGGATATTGACTGAAACACTCCCTCAAGATATCTGTAATATCTAATTGTAGCACTACCCCCTAAGGAACAGCTGAATTTTGGGTCCCCCTATTCACTGCATGGCCAGGCACCATGCATTTTCGGCATACACACAAAGTCAAGAATCCAGTAAATGGGCTTGTTTTTGTTGTTTTTTTTAGGGGAAAAAACTTGGATAGGGTTTAGGGGTTATGGGATACCCAACTTGAATAGAAGAACAGATTGAGGACAACTTTCTGCATTTATGTACAAAAGAAGATGGACCCTGAATATTACTCTAGCCAGAGTCATATCAGTTCCTTAAAAGATCAGTAGCAAAGTGGCTTCAGTAGCAATATGAATTAAGGAGCTCTAGGTTCCCTTGGGTGAACTCTCACAAAGTCCCAATAGTTGGCAAGGAAATGCCATCCCACTTGACTGCTTTGCCAATGTCCCAGAGCAAGGGATTAGGTTAGCTGTGACACTGTCCTCTTGAAAGCATGCTGGATATGGCAGCCTTCTCCCTTTTAGGCCCTGGGGGTGTAGAGGTACTCACTCTGTCCCTTGTATCCTGTGGATTGGCATAAGTCTGCTTGTTCAGGGCTTTTGGCTGTGCTAGTTGAAAGGAATGATTTTCTTTTCCCCTCAGAGACCCCCGGTCTGTGGAGAGATTCCTGGTTTATCAGCAGAATTCTGGGAACACCCCTTGAACACGAAAATCACGACAGCTTATGTTCAGAGATGTTCAAAGTTTATTAGACATTAATAAGATTATATAGACTACAGATAATAATAAGGGAGGGGGGAGCGAGTTTCAAAACTGTAACTTGTAACTTTCCATCATGAGCTAACTACATGAAACATAACATATACATTTCTTGGTACAAATTGTTTTGGCTAACTTTCTGGAAAAACAGCCAGACAAAGACATTGTCAGGGTCATGTTAGCTTCTGTTGATACATCCTTGAACAGCCAAAAACAGTTTCATTAAACTTCTAATATCTCTACAAAAAGCTAACTTAATACTTAATACTTAAAATGGCGTACATAATACAAAATGGAAGTTATCTAGATCCTTTCAATCCCCTCTGAGATCATGAACATGATCTCAATTCTTTACATAGCCAGATAACCTTCATTTGTATTTTGCAGCTTTGTAGCTCTAGCAATGCAATATAATGAGCATTTAAAACATAGATATAAAGATAAAACAAAAAACAATATCATGACTATGCTTACAGCGATACCTTTCATCCATGAAAAGATGGAACCAAATCCTGATCCTAACCAATCAAAAGGAGTCCATCCATCTTTCCCTATAGCTCTAGCTTCTTCCATCAAACCATCTACCTGTTCCCTGTGTTGCTTTATTATTTCATAATAATCTGGAACAGTCATTGTGGTATTATATATCCAAGTACAACATTCATAATCCTCTGTCATCTCACACAAACCTGTCAGAGCAGCACTCATACTTTCAATAGCTAATTCTTGCATCTCCAGCTGTTTTCTAATAGCTCTGGTCTCAGTATTTAGCAACCCTATGTCCTTAGAGTTCCTCTCCAGTATGTCATCAATAATGTTTGTGTAATTATTTATTTTGTTCATGAGTGTTATTCCCCATCCTGTGTAGGTAGGAAACCATGACCAAACCTTATCCCCTGTAGAGAATAGATCTACATTTCCTTGTTTGGTTTCCCTTCTCTGTCTCAGAGTTAGTTGGTATTTTGGGTATGTACTGGCTTTTACCTGGTGTTCCTTTTGGTCTATAGCTGCCATGATTGGCACTAATTGGGCTACATAGCACCAGCCCTGGACATTACTCGGTATCCAAGGGTAACAGATCTTACCACAACAGATATAGGTATTGTTTCCCAAGGAGATCAGCAATTTTTGTATTGCAGAGCGAAATTCAAGGGTGACAACAAGTGTAAAATAAAAAAAAAGTTTTCCAAACATAGTTTTCCCCACATTATCTTGTATCCCTTCTAAACTTTCATTCAGGGTTTTACCATTTACTTGCCAGAGTTTCACAGAAGAAGTTCCATCCCTCCTTCCAGGATCAGATATGTTTAATATGGACTGAGAGCACATTCCCCTTCCCTTGTGGGAAATATTCCCCAGTCTAAAACACCAATCGGGGAGTTGAGTGACTCCCAGAGTTGGAAAAGATATGGTGGCATTAGAAGTAATATTGGTCAAACCAATACTTACATTCCCTTTTATTAACAAAAATATTTTGACTGGAGCGGCCAGAAGAGGAATTTCATATGTGCTAGGATGTAACTTACTACATATCCAACATTTATCATAACCTGACTTTTGAGCATAAGCATATTTAAACTGCATCATCAACATTTTTCCTGAAAAAGGATTGTTCTCTTCAAAACTTCTTTTTGACTTTCTTTCACTTTTGGTTATCTGGGTCTCATTTAAAACTAGTCCTTGACCACAGATACCTTTTACTAGGCCCAAGTCCTCAGGGTGATAAATACAGTTAGTTAGGATCCATACTGGCAGGAAAAAGAGCACAGTCAGTGCGCCCAATAGGACCCAGAGTTTCAAAGCACCATGAGGGGCAGTAAAAAAATTCATCTTCAGGGCCTTTTTCACTTACTTCACCCTTCGAGGATTTTTCTCTCATACTTCACCTCCTTTTTCCATCTCATGTTTCTCAGGTGTTTGGTTCACCTTCTTCACTCGACTAGCATGGATCCAGGACTGGGAATTCTCCACCAGAACAGCCGTTCTGGTAACCGCTATCACCGTAGTAGGTGGTCCAAAGGGGTAGCCTTGCTTCTTGTCTTTAGCGAGTTGGCGGACCACTACGACATCTCCCACTTGGAAAAGGTGTGTTGGTTCCTGAAAAGATAAAGGAGAGGTGCGAGCAACATTTCTTTCAATCTGATCTAAAGTTTGAATCAATTTTTGTCACATATTCTTGTTGTACCAGGTCAAGGTCCCCTCTTTCTAACATAAGTGGCTGTCTAGCCCAAGGAGTGGGGAACTGTCTTCCCATTAATATTTCAAAAGGAGATAACCCTGTAGTCTTATTAGGTGTCATTCTTACCTCTGCTAGAATTGCAGGTAACATCTTCTTCCAGTGGGTATAGGTTCCTCCAGTGGCCTTCCTCAACTTATCCTTGTCCTGTTTATCCTTTCTACTATACCCGAACTTTGAGGATGATAGGGAATATGAAACTTCCAATCTATCTTAAGTACTTTTACCAAATCTTGACATACCTTGGCCACAAAAGCTGGTCCGTTATCAGAATTTATCTACAGCGGACATCCCCATCTGGGTATTATCTCCTGTGTGAGAATTCTGACTACAGTTTGCGCTTCTTCTTTATTAGTGACAAATGCTTCCACCCATCTGCTGAACATATCCACCATTACCAACAAAAACTCTTGCCTCTGTCCTGTTTTTGGCATGTGGGTAAAATCTATTTGTAAATGGGTGAAAGGTATAGTTGGGTACACTAGATGCTGGTGTTGTGATTTCTTTGGGTTCTGTGGATTGTTCCTTATACATGTAATGCACCTAGAAACATATTCTTTCACCAACCTAGATAAGCCTGTAATGTAAAAATCCTGCAATAATGTTTCACATGTTGTTTTCCATCCTCTATGTCCTAGACCGTGGTACTGGGCAATGAACAATGGGGCACTTGACATGGGAATGCATGGTTTCCCCTCTAAGCACACTAGACCAGAAGCTGGATCTAGTTGTGCTCCAGAACCATCCCTGTCTGCTAAATCGATTTTTGTAGCAAATTTTTGTAAATCTGCATACATCTGGTCATGTGGGGTGGTTGTGATGCCTGAAGTGAGCAAAGGCATCTGCTCACTGGCCACCTGTTGTAATGCGGCTTCCTTTGCTACCTTATCTGCTAATGCATTTCCTTTGGCAATATGATCTCTGCGATTTGTATGTGCCCTGCAATGAAGAATGGCTAATGTTTTTGGTAACTGTATGGCTTTGAGTAGATCAGATATCAAAGAAGAGTGAGATATGGTTTTGCCATCAGCAGCAATGAATCCTCTTCTCTCCCAAATGACCCCAAAATCATGTACAGCACCATGGGCGTACTTGGAGTCTGTGTAAATGTTGACATCCTGTCCTGCAAATAATTGACATGCTCTTGTAAGGGCAATCAGTTCGGCTGCTTGGGCTGACTGATATGGAATTGGCTTTGCCTCGAGTATTTTGTCAGGAAGTTGCACAATGGCATATCCTGCATGGTAAGTACTATCATTTGGCCTAGAACATAAGCCATCAACAAACACATCTGGGGCCCCATCAAGAGCCACAGCTGACATGTCGGACCTAGGGGAAGTGTCTTGCTGTATGTGGGTTATACAATTGTGTTCTGGTGCCACTTCATCCTGTTCCCCCTTTAGCTCCAGTAGGGCATTCAAAATTGGAGTAGGGCCTGAATTTGCTGAAGAATATTTAATAATCAAGTTGGGATCAGATAGAAGAATCACTTCATATCCGCTCAACCTTTGTGCTGACATGTGTTGAGTGTGTATGTTTTTCAGTAGTAAGGACACTTGGTGTGTGGTGTGTAGGGTAGTTTCATGTCCCAATGTGAAAGAAATAGCCATCTCCACCAGAATTGCGCACGATGCAACAGCTCTCAGACAAGCAGGCATGCCCTGAACCTGAGTTGGCACTACTTTGGAAAAAAAAGCTACAGGGCGGAGCTTGCCTCCATGTTCCTGAGCCAGGACCCCCGCCATGGTTGTACAATTTTCCCTAGCATACAGATGAAACATTTTCTTATAATCAGGTAGTCCAAGACCAGGGGCCGTTACCATAGCATTCTTCAGGTACACAAAGGCATCAACCATTTCATTTGACCATGTGAGAATGTCAGGTGATTCTGAAAGTGTGGCAGACCTCAGAGTGTGATCATAGAATGAACAATCAGGTATCCATTGGCGGCAGTAACCAATCGTACCAAGAAAAGTTAGCATGTCCTTTTTTGTTTGTGGGCGGGGCAGACCCACGAGAGCCGCAGCTCTTTTGTGACTGACATTCCTCTCACCATGACTTGGAATAAAACCAAGGTATTCAACCTGTTTTTGGCACCATTGCAATTTCTTTTTAGATGCTTTGTGACCATTCCCTGACAACCATTCTAACAGAGACCAACTATCCTCCTGACTGGCCTCCTGACTTGAACTACAAATCAATAGGTCATCCACATATATAATGAGGACCGAACCATTGGGAGGGGTCCAGGACCTCAGTGTGGTCTGGAGGGCAAGTGAGTAGACTGCAAACAAATCTACATAGCCCTAGGCATTCTACACCAGGTCAACTGGCAATTTTCAGAATATAAATACAAATAGCGCCCTTGTCCGGTGGTCCACAGGAACCGAAAAAAATGCATTTGTTAAATCAATCACTGTAAAATATTCTGCATCGGACGGAATGGAGGCAAGGAGTGATGGCACATCAGGCACTATTGGGGCTAATGGAACCACCAAATTATTTATGGCCCTCAAATCTTGGACAAACCTGTAAGAGCCATCCGGCTTCTTAACAGAATTGATAGGTGTGTTGTAAGGAGAAACAGTTTCTTCTACCTTCTGTTTACATGCTGTAGCAATAGGGAGGGAAGCCTTATTCCTGATAACCCTTTTTAATTCTGTGTCAAGCTCCTCCCACATAGTTTCTCTCCCTTCTGTGGTATTTAGTTTATAGGCAGTAGCCTGTGTATTACTTGGTTCTATGTGACTAATGCTTTTTACATTTATCCAATCCCAAGCTGGATTATTTCCCAGAATACCATCAATGATCAATCTCATATCTTCCTGTGTGTAATTTCTTCCTAAACATGCCTTTTTTAAATAAGCAAGTGTACCTCCAGGAGATACTGTAGGCTTGGGACAATGTTTAACAATCTTATTAATATCTTCTAATTCTATGGGTTTTTTTAGAATTAGTTCTCCTGCTGTGAGAAAAGGTAGTGTCAATATACAGTTGTGACCAAAATTATTCAACCCCCAATGCTGTAAAGGGGTTTAGGGACTATAGTGTACATTTGGAATTGTATTCAGAATCAAATCCTACAAGGACGTTGTAACTACCCAAATGCAACTAAAATGACATCAATTGTTTATGTAATACAGTAGTAAATGGTTCTTATGTGGTTTCTTCATTGCCACAATTATTCAACCCCTTAAAGACTACCACTCTGAAGAACAGAGGTTCATACAGGTGCTTTCCATCAGGTATTGAAAACACCTGTGGATGTCACCGAGCAGCAATCAAGCATAATAAGCACCAATTAGGCAGCTTTAAAATGACTGTGATACTCAGCTCCTTCTAGACATTTACTGGTGTGGTTACAAACATGGTGAAGGCAAGAGAATGGTCCAGGAAGACAAGAGAAGAGGTGATTTCTCTTCACAGGAAGGGCAATGGCTATAAGAAGATTGCAAAGATGTTAAACATACCAAGAGACACCTTAGGAAGCATCATTCGCAAATTCAAGGCAAAGGGCACTGTTGAAACGCTACCTGGTCGTGGCAGAAAGAAGATGCTGACTTCGACTGCTGTGCGCTACCTGAAGCGTAGAGTGGAGAGAAGTCCCCGTGTGACTGCTGAGGAACTGAGAAAAGATTTGTCAGATGTGGGTACAGAAGTTTCAGCCCAGACAATAAGACGCACACTGCGTAATGAAGGCCTCCGTGCCAGAACTCCCAGGCGTACCCCCTTGCTGTCTCCAAAGAATAAGAAGAGTCGACTGCAGTATGCCAAAAGCCATGTGGACAAACCACAAAAGTTGTGGGATAGTGTTCTGTGGACTGATGAAACAAAATTAGAACTGTTTGGGCCCATGGATCAACGCTATGTTTGGAGGAGGAAGAACAAGGCCTATGATGAAAAGAACACCTTGCCTACTGTGAAGCATGGTGGAGGGTCAATCATGCTTTGGGGCTGTTTTGCTTCTGCAGGTACAGGGAAGCTTCAGCGTGTGCAAGGTACCATGAATTCTCTTCAGTACCAGGAGATATTGGATGGAAACGTGATGCAGTCCGTCACACACCTGAGGCTTGGGAGACGTTGGACCTTTCAACAGGACAATGATCCCAAGCATACCTCCAAGTCCACTAGAGCATGGTTGCAGAGGAAAGGCTGGAACATTTTGGAGTGGCCATCGCAGTCACCAGACTTAAATCCGATTGAGAACCTCTGGTGGGACTTAAAGAAAGCAGTTGCAGTGCGCAAGCCTAAGAATGTGACTGAACTGGAGGCCTTTGCCCATGAAGAATGGGCGAAGATACCCGTAGATCGCTGCAAGACACTTGTGTCAAGCTATGCTTCACGTTTAAAAGCTGTTATAACTGTAAAAGGATGCTGTACTAAGTTTGAATGTCACTTGGGGGTTGAATAAAACTGATAATGCTGTGAGCACAGAAAAGACATTTGTGGTTATTTCATTATAACTGTTATGTTATATTTGTCTGACCTACAAGTGCCTCTTTAATGTAAATGTAAGCAAGATGACTGAATGATCAAAAGCAATGTCAAACTGGCCAAAACACTCAATTTCAGTGGGGGTTGAATAATTTTGGTCACAACTGTAGCCAACTCCTTTCCTCCTACGGCCCCCTCATCTTCTCTTTTTCCCTCTAGTTTCTTTAGTTTCTTATCCATGGATCTAAGCTGCATTCTAAATTCCTCCACATCTTTCTCTTCCCTTTCTATGACTGGTGTCACTTCTTCTCCATTGACCATCCTTTTTCTGTAATTTTATTATATTTACCTGTCCCTGTTCTTCGTATTCCAACTCTCCTTCGTTGTCATTATTCTCTGTAAGGATGCCTTGAACTTGGCTACCCTCCTCTGGTGATTTTATATTAATAATCTGTTTGGGTCTAGTGGAGGGGCCTGGCTGTATTGGTTGTAGATCCGGGACGGGAAGTGGCGCAGGGACAGGGGCAGGGACTGGAGGGGCAGGGGCAGGAGCTGCAGAGACAGGAGCAGGGGCTGGAGGGGCATTAGGCTGGGGAGTAATCATCCCCAAACTAATCAAAAAATCATCATCAGCAGCATTTTTAAAACAACTTAATGAAGGATATATATTATACGGGGGGGGGGGGGGTTGGTGTCTGAACTGTTTTCAGTCCAATCTTGGGTCTGCATGTCTTTTCAGATTGATGCTTTTCCTGGCATATTTTTAATGTATCCAATTTCAACTTCCTCTTTTGTTTTAAAGAGAAAATCAAATTGAACTTTCCCTTGCTATTATCAACCCAATACGGTGACCATTTTAACCAGTTTTCTTCCCCTTTCTTGGGAATGGGTCTGTACTCCCCATAGCTTCTGTCCAGCCTGCCATACAATCCACCCAGGGATTTATTAAATAATAGTCCGTTCCACAAACTCTAGCAACATAATCCTTACAATTTTCTCCCTTTTCTGGGGGACCTGGTGGGTAACTACCTCCTTGACCCATATTTAGAAAGTGGATAAAACAATTTTAGCTTAAAATCTTATTTTGTTCTACACAACAAATTATCTTATACTTCTACGCAACAGAAAGAAAAAGCAAAAGACAGATAAACCAGAATCTGCTCCACAGACTTATTAACCTCTTGATAACTTCCCAAAAGTTATCTCTTCACTGTTTTACCAAAAACAGTGTGTTCTACCAGAAAACTGTGTTTACCAAAAACACCTTTTTTATATAGTGCACTATTTTGTAACTCTACCAAAGAGTTAAGTCTGCTTTACCAAAAGCAGCTACAGGTTATCACGGGTCTATATAGACAATACAGAATGATTCAAGACCTTCCCTCAACACAGGGCAAGAAAGAGCTTTTAGTCATAAAAAGACAAAAGGTTTACTTACCAAGTGAGGTGGGTGGTCATCCCGGGCTGAGCCCCCAGCTGAAAGGAATGATTTTCTTTTCCCCTCAGAGACCCCCGGTCTGTGGAGAGATTCCTGGTTTATCAGCAGAATTCTGGGAACACCCCTTGAACACGGAAATCACGACAGCTTATGTTCAGAGATGTTCAAAGTTTATTAGAAATTAATAAGATTATATAGACTACAGATAATAATAAGGGAGGGGGGAGCGAGTTTCAAAACTGTAACTTGTAACTTTCCATCATGAGCTAACTACATGAAACATAACATATACATTTCTTGGTACAAATTGTTTTGGCTAACTTTCTGGAAAAACAGCCAGACAAAGACATTGTCAGGGTCATGTTAGCTTCTGTTGATACATCCTTGAACAGCCAAAAACAGTTTCATTAAACTTCTAATATCTCTACAAAAAGCTAACTTAATACTTAATACTTAAAATGGCGTACATAATACAAAATGGAAGTTATCTAGATCCTTTCACTAGTTTTACGTTCTGAGCAGAGTACCCTCTGGATAGGACTTGTGGTGCAGTTCCCTCTGTCTAACTCCTTCTCCTCCCTTCTTCTTTAGCTCCAGTATGGAGACAGAGCCCGCTTTCCCTGGTGTCCCCTCCCATGCCTCATGATCCTCAACACTCCATCTTCCACCCAATTCCTCTGATAGTTAGGCTCTCTTATATTTAAGGGCTGACCTAGCCACCTTGCTAGGCTTCCTGCCTGGGGATTGGCCAGATTCCCCAAAGTATTCAGATCCTGCCTCTTTACCTCCACCCACTAGTTTCTAGACGTTTCCATGAACCTCCGGAACAAGGGGTGGCGATGGAGGTCTGGTCTGCAGAGCCTTCCAGCCTGACCTCACACTGAACCCACAGTAAATTCAGACACACAACTACTATAAGTTAGCAATAAATTTACCTCACTCTAAAACAACAGTGCGCTACATAATAAAGATCACTTCTGGGATCAGCTATATCACACAGTCTCTCTTCTTCTGAGTGTGCTTCTAATACAACTCCTTATTATTTCCAGTTTGCCTTTAATGAAGCTTAAAGGCAAGCCACCTTCCCTGGCTGAAACACTTTCTCTATCTTCTTCAGCTGCCACTTCCTCTTCTGGGGTCCTTTGCCTACATCAGCTGTAGCAAAAGGTACACTCCCTGTAATGATGAGTCACTTTTAGGAATCAGGAGCTCTCAAAAGATCCATGTTCAGCCCCATGTTTAAAGAGCACTTTGTGGATCCCAGGGGTTGGCTAGTGTATTAAACACAATGGCTAGTGTATTAAAGACTTCTGATGGCCTCATGACTAGATGGTAAAATGACAGCTTGATCTCTAGGATTCAGTTGTAGGGGAACGTCTCAATATCACAATGCCACAGATCCTTCACCTCTGGTGTAGGCAAGTGTTTCAGATGTTTGTCAGGGTCTTGGTACAGCAAAGTTACTTGGGCACCCAAAACAAAAGGAGCTTTCATGTAAATGCCTTCTACATGAAAGGGCACTACAGAAAAGGAGCCTACTAGTTAATCCTGAATTTCTTTTAAGCAGCTGGAGTTTCAGCTCAGGTTGGCTGGACGTTTTTGTGATGTTTTGGAGGCTGGTGTGATTTCCACTCCATACAATGGAATCTGAGGCTGAGGGAGATGTTTTTAATTGGGGTATAAGGTGAAGCTCTACTTAAAGACTTCCCCTACTTGTTTGTGTCAAATGTTAAATTGAAGCCTACTGCTGTGGTCAGGCACCCTATTGGCTCCTTCATCAGGGATTCTCTGAAGGTTCCTTGAGACTTCCACAAGCTTTATTTCTCCTTTAGGTTTTGCTCCAACCTATCATAACCTCCAGCAGGCTTGTACAGTTGTGCTTGTAGTGATATATTCCTCTATAGTTATAATAGATCACTGATCCTCTGGACTTCTTGGTTGGAGTAGCCTGAGATGTCCTCAACAGAGCCATCATCTCCCTCATTTGATACAGCATGGCTATTTCTGAGTTGATAATCTGTTGTACTCACCAGCTCCAATTACACTGTCCATCTCAGTATAATTTCTTCCTCTACACCTTTTTTTTCCCACAAGTGTTCTTTCTCTTGTATAGTCCTTATAAATTCAGTAATCTTAAATCTTTCACTGCCTTTCTGAGCCTTCAGCAGGATCATAATGGTATCTAAAAGCTGTACCACTTTAGTGGGGATGAGATGTAGGTACCCAGGCTTGGTCCAAAGCAGATTAAGTAATGAATGAAGTTTGGATCTTGGATCTGAACCCTACTGAAGTCAATGGGAGCCAAAATGTGGAAATCGGTAATGGCCATTTTCTGGGCTAATAGCCAAAGGATGGCCAAATAAAGAGCGTGGGAATTTGAACGACCTGGATATGGCCTGGGGGGACATATACCAATGAAGAAAAATGTATAGGTCAGTATGGAAAATGTACCACTTTGAGCACAGAAATATTGACATAATCATGCCGCTAGGGAGGTTAAGCATCACAAATTGAAAAGTGAAATTGCAATGAAAAACAGTAATGGGCCCAGTATGAGATAATAGTGACAGGCCTACAGCAGTGGCAAAAGATGTTAACAATGTCAGGCCAGCGGTGGTGGAAGGAGGTTGTAAATGGTGGCCAGTTGTGCTTATTGGAACAGGAGATGGCAATGGTGGCAGGTATTGTGGATTTATTTCAAGCCTGATGAAAGGAGAGGCTTAGACTGTAGAGAAAATAAATATCTGGAATGGCAAAATCCTCATAAAAATGTAATTACATTAAAATTTGGAAGCTCTGGACCCTCCTAACCTTACCCTAACCTTAAGACTAACATACAATACCTAACTCACACTATGTAGGTTGCCCAGGCCCAGACAATGCTCACAGGTCTGTCACCAGTCTTGCTGACCCAAGATTGGTTAATTTTAACAAATGTCACTTGTCAATTGGCACTGGGCAGACAAAAATTATTCAAATGCTTTGCCTAGGCAGTCATCCCCTCCAATGCTCCCCCTTTCAACTACAGCAGGCTCCAAACCACAGTGTCTGCTAGACAGTACACTTCCAGCCTCTTTTCCTTCTTTTACTCCTTCTGTCAAGGCAGGATGAGCTCTGTGACTTTCCTTTTGTTACATGCATCCAAGAGAGCTGTCCTTCTCCTTGATGCCATGAATCATATGGTCCTAGGGGTTTTGTAGGCTATGTAAGCCCATCTGCCAAATGTTACTTGTCCTCAGCTGCCTCCCCTCAGCCACATAAAACTCCTGAGGCTTGTAAGGGATGAAATCCACTCATGAAAGCCTGCCCCATGTCTTCCTTTTCCTGAATGTACCATAGCAACCATACTCCTCATGCTCTTTCTGTAGCTGTCAAGACATCACAGGGATGGTGTCTGGATATAGCAGGCAGTGAGAAACCAGGAATTCCTCATCTTCCTCCTGCTGCTGTGCCTTTAGTGCCCTGTCTATAATGTCATGCAGGGTCTGCTCCAGCAGAAAGATCAGAGGAATTGTGACGGTTACAATGTGGTGCATGCGACATGTATGGGGAGCCATTGATGAGGGGGGGGGGGAAGAACCCCAGCTCTCCCAACCCTGTCCATACTTTTACCATCACTGCCCAGCTAGCTCAGTTGGTAGAGCAAGAGATTAAACAGATCTTTGACATTGTAGACTTGCATGAAACTCACCTTAATCACATATGACAGAAGGTGCCTTCGGCAATTCAGGAAACGAGTATAGTTGAGGATGGCCAGTGCCAATATGTACAGGACTCATCTCTTCTTGCAACCCACCTAAAGAAGGTGGAAAACCACATCACTGTGGTCAAAGGTCATCTGTGGACATTGAGTTTAAAGAGTTATCTTATTCTATGAGAGAGGGACCATGCTGGAGGAGAAGAGGATACAAGACACTTCTAAAGTGCTTGTCTGGCATGTTCTGCAACAGAGAGCTGTGACAGACCGCCTGACTGGGTGATTCCATCAGAGAACTGCTACCTCGCCGCTGGGACAAAGAACCAAAGTATTACAGCTAGGCATCGCACCCGACTAGGCGACACTAGCTTAGGTACAAAACTGGAACGCTTTTTTTGAACAGTAATACAGATATTTACACACTTCAGAAATAGGGGCAGTCCCCACATTAACAAAAATAACAAATACGACACACTTAGATAAACATTCCACACTGATTTGGTAAGAGTTTGATCACATTATCCTAAACAGTGCAAACAGTAAACAGTACAGCCAACAGATAACAGGTGAAATCCTGGTGAATGGAAAGCTGAGAGAGCTATGAACATTCAGGAAGATGTCCTGTTTTATAACGCAAGATGACATGTTATTACCAAATTTAACAGTCAAGGAAGCCATGATGGTCTCTGCTAACTTGAAATTCAGTGAGAAGATGGGTGTGAAAAGAAAGTTGGTTAATGAGATTTTGACAGCTTTGGGTCTTCTTGAATGCTGGGGAACTGTTGCTGGACTGTCTGAGGTGGGGAATTCCTGTGACAGCTAGTTATACTGATAAGGCTTGTCTAGGTGCCTAGCTGTTAGATTACTGTTTAATTAGATCACAGTTATCTGTTAATTGGATTGTTGTTTGAAGTTTGCATTGTTCATGTGGTGACTGCCCCTCTTTTTGAAGTGTATAAAAACCTGTATTTCTGTTCACTAAAGTTATTTCCTTTGGCTTTTACCTCAACATCCTGTCTGTGATGCTTGGGGTAAAGGGCTGGTATTAGCTATCAATCTGCTGGAAGGGTTTGAAGCACAGGAGGCAGTTTGGCGGAGGCACCCATGTGGGGTGCCAGGCAGTCCGTCACACCCAGTGTACTGTGAAAAGATACTGTCCCTGCCCATACATGTATCCATGATCAGGTGGACTCTCCTGCTTACCACATGGTCCAGGGGTATGGAAACATTACCTCCCACATGATAGTGGAGGGCAGGAATGGCTAGGAACCCACCACTGTGGTATAGCACAGACTGCCTGCCTGCTGAATGCTACAGCTGGAGATGTCGGGATGTGTTGGCAGAATCAGAGAAATGTCTTGCACCTACTTTGCTTGGCACCAGGTAAACCTCCGACACCCCTTGAAAAACTTTCATCCCTATCACTGGAGGTTTCCAGGTTTTGTTGCCAAAGCTCAGCTGAACAAGCTGAAGTTAGAAGCTGATTGGCTACCATGCACAGCTACACCAGTTTGAGTGCTCAAGTTTTAGTAAATCTCCCCCATATGTTGTGTGCTTACAGATTCCAGCAACAAAAATCCATTTGGTACTAACTGTTTGGTCTGAGTGTATGCCTGTCCTCAAAATACAGATATTTTATATGAGAAGTGAGCTGCTAAATATAATTTGCTTTTATTTAATTCATATGTGAATCTTTTCAATTTATATGCTTCCCATACTGTCAAATTGCTTTTGAAGACTCGCCATGCATTTATTAGTTAAAGGAGATTTGAAAGCACATTAAATAAAGAAAGCTGGGGAGCTGCTGAGATAATGTAATACACTGCATCTTTACCATTATCACAGTTGATGTTCTTCATAATATACTACTCTTCAATTCAGCATAATGCACCCATATTACATGCTGTTATTCATGCTATTTATTTAAACATAATTGCAGATATTTTATATATGGGATGTTATAATTATTAAAATTTCACCTTGAGTAACTGTGGGTCTTGCTGTCACTTGCATTAGAAATGTTAGCTATGTCCTACAGTGTTTGAGCCTAAACATAGAGACTAGGGTAATAAATACTGTATATTTTTATATATTTTCTCATATTTTATAGCCCCAAGATAAACACAGCCCCAACAATCACTACTCAAGAGGAGCTTACAATATAACATTCTTGATATTGCCTTACGAAGGTACATAAACTCTAGGACCATGCCAGTTAACCTACCATATGATGTAATGTAAGTTATAATGTTGCCTAGAAGTCACTTATTGCAGGGTGAGGTTGCTATCAGGGAAGAGCTATACAAATATCCACTTCAAAATCTCACTGCCACCAGTTTTTAATGTTGGAAGATGGCAAGAAACCTGTATGTTGTGGCCAAGGAGGTTGAGACTCTCTCTAGCAGAGAAGTGAAAGTGTCAGGGCTCCCGGATATGACCAGAGGTGTGTGACTGATGCAGGGAAACGCAGACTTCAGATATGTTATAAACAATATAATTTATTAACGCTAACAATACAAACATAAACGCAGTGCAATACTAAAACATAACACAGTGCAAACAAACCAAACCAACCACCCACAGATGACAGTACATACAATGCAAGCGTCGTCAGGCAGGCCGGGTCAATATCAATCGGGCAGGTAGGTACAGGGGGAGCAAGCAGAGAATGGTAGGGGTTACAAGCCAGGTTCAGCAGGTAGCGGGCAGCGTGGTACAGAGGGTCAGGCAGAGGAGAATGGTCAGACAAGCCAGGGATCAGAGCAGGGTCAGCAACGAATCAGACAGGAACAGGATACAGGGCCCAGGAGAAACGCACACCAAGGCAATAGTGCGAGAACTTCCTGCGCTAAGAATGGGGCCCTATTAACCAAGCAGCTGACACGAAACTCCTTTACCAAAATAAGTGAATAAATATAAAGTGCAGCGCTCTCCCTAAACTGATTACAATGAATTAAATTAAAAAAATAAAGTGCACATTTAGCTAAAATGCTCTACATAAAATACACACTGCTGAACATATGTATAAGAATAGTGCATATACAAATATGCACATAAACAAAGATAGTGCAAACCATGTGCTTCAAAGTGAGAATAAAGTGCAATTGGAGGTAAAATAAAGTGCAATAAAATCACTCCAATCATCTATTATACATAATAATAAATCTCAAATAAATAAAGTGTCCAAATGCATCAAAAACTAGCAATCTTCATGCATGTGTCACACGTGTCCACACTGTGTGAATCCAAACTTTGGCCGTGATGGCTCCTCACCTCCTTGCCCAGACCCCACAGGGTCAGCTCGCTCAACAACAGGACACCCTTTAGATGACTCGCCAGGACCTTCCCCACCTCTTACACTCTAACAGCGATCTCCTCCTCGGTTAATATGCAAATGAAAACTCACATAGTGTAATCCTGTTTACTCAATCAGTAGATATAAGATAAAAATTGCCCACTCACATTTAGAATCGTCTTGTAACAAGCCTTCAGTACCCCATGCTATGAATCTCCTGCATGGGTATATGTATACAGGGGTTTCAAGTATGGCCGCCACGCCGGAAATGACGTCACCGCGCCGGAAATGACGTCAAGCGCGGTGACGTCATTTCCGGCGTGGCGGCCATACTTGAAACCCCTGT
Source organism: Staurois parvus (assembly GCF_062004578.1). NCBI lineage: Eukaryota > Metazoa > Chordata > Amphibia > Anura > Ranidae > Staurois > Staurois parvus. The sequence goes on from NW_028318776.1 coordinate 616,047, forward strand.
ATACATATACCCATGCAGGAGATTCATAGCATGCTGTACTGAAGGCTTTATACAGCCCCTATTATGGAGTGATCTGTTGAACCATTGGAAACCCAGGGGCTCAATGTTTCAACTCCTGGGCTTAGCATTGGACCTTGGCTGTCACAGATAGCTAGTGGTTCCAGTACTAGTTCTGGTTGATACCCTCAGGAGCTGCTGTTGAGCCAGGCCACTGTTTTAAAATGGCTTTGGAACAAACACCCGACATCCTATCGCTGTTTTAAAATGGCAGTTGGGATTTAGAGTGCATATACCATTTTCTATTTATCTTTTGATGTTTCATCATTTAGCAGAGGTCCCCTATAAAACAATGTTCACAGCCTCAAAAATAAATAAATGTGGTAGAATCCTCAAACCCCTGCCAACTAACCAATTCTAAATAGAAACCACTTTCCACCCTAGAAACTTACAAACATCAAAAGTATTTTTCTAAAAAGAATCCTCCCACCACTAGTGATACATACCCTACTCACTCAGTGATACAATCAACAAAAATTAATCCAAATCATCAGTGAATTACCACATATATACTCTATTTATCAGTGTTCAATTATATTCCAAAAATTACAAGAAAAAGTGAAAAAAATTAATAAAATGTCCCACTCAAAGTCATTCTTTGTATTGTTTGAAGATCCTCACAAGTCAGCTCCCACTCAGATCCTCAAAAAAATCAAAAAAGCTCAACATAGTGCATTATCATTAAAATATATAACACTCCACACGTGTTTTATATAAGTGCAAAACGTGAGAAAAAAACAACCACAGCAACTTGTGTCACAACAGTGATGTGTTACACTCAGTGTGTTCACTACAATGGTGTCTGAATTCTCATGCTTATAGATTATATACCCTTACCAGAGAACAAAATCTCAAAATCGTTGTAAGGTACAATCTAGTCTCCACTCTCCAATCTCATCCCCTCCTGGTATCATCAGCCAGTTCCCTGGTCACTCAGATCCGTACAGGATATATGGGACAATGATAGTGTAAATCCGCAAAATATCGTTAAAATATACTTTAATATATCTGCTTACATGTATACAATGACAATCGCGCATTCCAAGAAAAACTCCCCTGCCTGGGGATTGCCACGCAGCTCCTGGGTGGATATCCTCACGATTCCCCACTCCAAGATGGCCGCCGTGTTACTTCCGGTTCCTGCTCTGTACGTCCAACGTCAAACCCCCTGACGCATTTCGTCACATCCGGGACTTAATCTTAAGGGATCACTTATTATTATAAATTATCCGATTTTGACGGCAACTTTGATACAACGTTAGATAAGTGCGACTTTGGCTTTGACCAAGGATGATTGTCTATACTCTACAAAGTTGTACCCATGTATATTGTTCAGTCGCACTTTCATGCAACTTTGGAGGGTTTACATTGAAGTCTATGGATCTCAAGTTGAATGAAAGTTAAGGAAATACTTTCAAGACGCTGCGACTTGAAGTTGCACAGATATGATCGGTACTTATTTGGAAACATGGGGTGCGACTTGTCATGAGACTTTGGACCCCAAAGTTACATGACAAGTCTCACAAGTGTGAATGGAGCCTTAGAGTGTAAATGTAACACTGTAATTTGGCCTTTTTATAAAAGCACTAAAATTATGTTTCTGGTATAAACCTTGGTGAAGGCAAATAAAGAATCTTCTTATATATGAATGATGCAAAACATTATCTCCAAAACAGGTAAGGGAAAAAGGAGTGAAGAATTTATAAGTATTGATTAAGGTTCAAGTAGAACTAAAGACAAAACTATTTTGTTTACTGTAGCTACTGACTTTTAATATCATGGCACTTATCTGTCCAGGTGTCCTCACCCTGAGCAGATTCTTCAATCGGCTGTCAGATGCTGGTGCAGCCATTTTGACTTTGGAAAATCAGCACTGAAGCCTTGTGGCTTCACTGCCGTTTTCCTATTGCGGATGTGCGAAGCGCGCTCTGCTTTGTGAATGGGCCACAGTCCTTTTGGACCTGCAAAGCAGTCTAGAGGGTTGCGGGGAAACGTCCCGCTCAGTTTGCCATGGTGAACTGAGCTGGAAGTGGGAGAGGGTACCTGTCAAAACCAGGTACCCACTCTCCCCCAAAAGGTGCCAAATGTGGCAACGGAGGGAGGGAGGAGGCAGAAAAGTGGAGCTACCACTTCTGGGTGGAGCTCCCCTTTAACAGAACCATATATAAGTGATTTTGTATTTCTGTGATTTTGTATTCCCTACCCGTGTTGCCATTGGCGGCTACAGCTGTCGATCAGCGGGTCCCAGCTGGAGATTCCCCACCAACACCTGGCGATCACCGAGGAACACTGACAGAGGAGAGGTCTCTATGTAAACAATACAGATCTCTCCCATCAGCACCAGCATGCTGCTTTGTATTGCTCTGCATAGCAGAGCAATACAAAGCAGCATGCTTACACAGTAAAGTACACAAAGACAAAATAGTAAAGCAGCACACAGTTAACCCTTTGATCACCCCTCATGTTAACCCCTTCCAGCCCAGTGTCAATAGTACAGTATCAGTGCTTTTTATTAGCACTGATCACTGTATTAGTGTCATTGGGGATGTCAATGGCAGTCAGTTCCCCCCAGTATCAGAATGGCCGCCGCAGTCCTGCAGTCCCGCTATAAGCTGCTAATCCCCGCCATCCATTACTAGTATAAAAAAAAAAATTCCAGTATATATACCGCCATTTGTAGATGCTATAACTTTCATGTAAACCAATTACTTTGCACGTATTGGGATTTTTTTTTATAGCAAAAATATGTAGCAGAATACATTTTGGCCTAAATTTATGATGAAATTTGATTTTTTAAAAAATTATTTACTGGATATGTTTTATAGCAAAAAGTCAAAAATATTGTTTTTTTTTTTCCAAATATGTCAGTCTTTTTTTGTTTATAGCGCAAAAAAAATAAAAACCGCAGAGGTGATCAAATACCATTGAAAGAAAACTCCATTTATTGGAAAAAAAGGACAAAAATTAGTTTGGGTTCAGCATTGCATGACCGCGCAATTGTCAGTTAAAGTAACGCAGCGCAGTATTGCAAAAATGGCCTGGTCAGGAAGGGGGGTAAATCCTCTGGAGGGCAAGTGGTTAACCATACAAAGTACTTTATGAATAGCCTATACAAAGTGGATCACATAGACAAGTCACAAGATAGTCATGTTGCTCTTTGCAAGGATATCTTTAACACATACTAGTTAAAGCTAAATGAAAAGGCCTCTAATTGAGCTAACTACTAGGTATAATATTAGATGTATACTACTTTAATCACAGTTTAATGGAACTCTAATCAATCAATATCTATAATTTCTTTACAACTTCCCCTCTTCCGTTTCTTTAGAACATATTTCTTGAAGATGTCCATTTGTCTTGTATCTGTTCTGGAGGGGGCTTTTTATGAGCAATGAAACATTCTGAATTAGGAGTAATAAATATGAGTTTTCCTGGACGTGCACTTCATAAGTAGTTCCTAATTAACAGGTAAATCAACAATAGAGCAATAAAAACATAAGTACGTAGACTCCTATTTCCTGAAACCAAGAAACAAACCAAAGGATTTACGGAGCAGTCATATATATCAAATGTCTTAGATACCTCTACCTGCTACTCCAGTTGGACATTTTGTTTCACCAATTTTATCATTATTACCCACTATTTTATAACATACATCTGGCCTGCTACAAAAAGTTTTTTTTTTCATTTTAGCACATGTAGCATTATCCCAGGTACTAAAGTTACATGGCCTTACTTCTATTCCCATGCCCCACCAATTACTATAAGGTTCTTATATTCAAATATTTAAACTGTTAAGAGGGGCTGTGCATTGGTTTACTTTCAAAAACATATCAATGAAATAAGAAAACACACAACAGACATTATATAATTGCTTATCTTTTTGGCACTGACTGG